>NW_027281543.1:187500-194404 GCF_046629955.1 Centroberyx affinis | reverse complement strand
TGTGTGTGTGTGTGAGAGACAGCAGTGTCATTCCATAGGAAAACTATCACCTCTCAGACCCTGTAGGACTTTTACCTAAGATAAGAGCAGAGCTGGGTTAGGTGGAAGGTGGATGTGCTCAGCTGTTGCTATAAACCGTGGCAGTAGGGGTGAAATGTTTCCTTGTGAGCCATAAAAGAAACATTTTTTGGTAGAGGCCGGTAGATGTGAATATTTAAAACAGAGGACAAATTGGGTAACCAACCATGAAGCCATTGTCCCTCACTGCTTCTTACTCTCTCTCTCACTCTCTCTCCCTCTCTCTCTCTTAGGGCTATGGGAATTAAATGAATCAAATTACATTAGTGCTTTCAGGAGGAGATGAGTCGCCGTGCCTAAAATAGCACTAATTACCTGGGGAGTATTTGTGAGTCTGGGGTGTGTGTGTGTGTGCGCGCGACCTGCCCAGCCTGGTAGGGTAACTCCCTGACCTTTCCCTGGTGCCTGTGGATCCTTCCAGCCACCAAACTGGCATTTAGTTTCAGACCGGCTCTCGGCCCGTCTGTGTGCGTTGGCCGGCTGTGTCTTTTTTTTTTTTGTGTGTGCAGGGACAAAGAAAGAAAGAGAGAGAGATAGAGAGAGAGAGGTGTGTGTGTGTGTGTGTGGGGGGGGGGGGGGGTAGAGAGACCGAAAGGCAGAGAAAAAGATAGTATATGTATATATGTACATGATGTTTTGGACCCTAAATGAGTTATAATGTGTGTGTGAGTGTGTGTACAGTATATGCGTGCGCGCTGTAGATTCAGGGGCTGCTCTGAGGGTCTCTGGTAATCACACATTATTCATGAGCTCTTAATGTGAGACGAGACAAACTGGCGGAGCTGATGACAAGTTTGATGAGAAAGGAGGAAAGGAGCAGCTGGTGTGTGTGTGTGCGCGTGTGTGTATATGTGTGTGTGTGTGTGTGTGTGTGTGTTCGTACTCGAGTCATTACCAGTCTGTCATGTTCGGCCCGCGCTGACTATGTGATGGGAATGAGCGAGCAGCGTTGCGCAGACACAGTCAGGCTGGGAGAGACAGCGGAAAGAGCCACATCCACAAATAATGCTTGCAAGCTCTCTCTCTCTCTCTCTCTCTCTCTCTCACACACACACACACACAAAAGAATGTCTGAGTGGCTACCTGCCAGTGCCATGAAGTCTGTGGTTGCATGTCATTCACCCTCTCGCATCTTTTTTCCTGTTACTATTCACACATACTGGGGGCTTCTCTCTGGAAGAGCTTGCAAGTGAGATCATTATCCACTGTGTAGCCTACTGTCTATACATGTCACTACAGATCTATACAAATCTATATATCCCTGTACAAATCTATATAAATAAAGCAGAATTGCCATGAAACAGAGGAATTCAAGCACACAAACGGTGGACAGCAGGGTGGTGAAGAGAGTCAGGAGGATCCGGATTCAAGCATCCGCCCTGCTGAAGTGTCCCTGGGTCCCTGGTGTCCTGGGCGGGTGGATCCACAATGAAAATTGGCAGTCCCAGCTCTTTTGATGATCTTATTTTAATTATTATTTTCTTGAATTATTGTCAACAGGCATAAATACTGTATGTAAAAAAAAAAGTAAAAAATAAACTCTACAGGTAATGGATAAAATAGTATTTGTCTACATCAGCTTTGTTAGAGAAAAGAACAAAAGAAAAGAACCTTAACAATAAATATGCCTGGCACTATTCTGTGCAACTCTGTTATTTCACAGTATCCTTTTCTAAGGAAGATAATCTCTTTTAGTGCAAATTAATATACTATTACTTCAAAACTTAACGTGCCCACGTCAGATCAGACCAATCACAATCTAAAGAGTGGGCCACAGAACGTGTGTGTGTGTGTGTGTGTGTGTGTGTGTGTGTGTGTGTCTGTGTGTGTGTGTGAGTGTGAAGCACAGAGAGCAGAAGTCATGTAATGGCCCATGCTGTGGCAAGATCAGCCTACATTATGCTTATTTGCCAAAAAAAGTCTCCACCCCAACCTCGTCACTGGCCCTGCAACAACAACAGCGGGCCACCGGGAATCTTCCCGGTTCTCCTGATTACCCACTCCGGCATTGCTTCCATGTGCAGAGGGGCAAGTGAAAACAGAATTTCAATACATCATCGCAGTATTATTGAATACATATGAGAATGTGCACATCCCTCTCAAACTGCATGTGCAATAGGTGTCATTAACGGTAGCAAGGACAACACGCACCTCCTGGGCTGAGCCTCCCCTCGTCTAAAACCCACGAGCTGTGGGCTTGCCAGCATGATAAGCAGGTTATGCTACTGATCAGCGAGTTCAAAAGTGACCTCTTGAATTAGATGAAAGATGGTCCTTCAAGCCGGGGTGAGTGAGTTTAACCCACCTCTTCAAGTCCATTACACATGCTGAGCAGCAGCCTTCGCTCCTGTCCATTCCAGTGTAGTGGATGCCATGCCAGCCAGCACAACAGCTGGTTGCTCTTTGATTTAGCTTAGATCAGTGCAGTACAAAGGCTGCTACAGCAGGGATTTGTCAGGGGGAAGCTCTTGTGTCTTCACTTTGATAAGGCATCACAGCATTAAGACAACACTGGAAGCTTGCAAGCGGTTAGAAACAGCGGTCTCAACACGTGGCCTTTTCTTCCTACAGCAGGGACCTTACCGTGTTTGTTAAGAGTTTTCTATTTTGTTGTTTAGTTAACTTCCCTCCGGAGTCTTAGGGTATGTCTAGATTAGGATTTGCTCATTACTACTTTATCATCACTAATTAGTCATTGTGATAGGTCTTACGGATGTGTCTAAATTATGGTTCCCATATGTATATTAGTGCTTAATCATCACTGGTGAGTCATTCTTCAAACTCTCATTAACACTTCAAAGGCTTTTGTTCTTGGCGTCAGCTGAGAGCGAGGACAAGGGGAGAAGACGTAGCGAAGAGAGAGATGTGTGTAAAAGAGGACAGATATCTTCCTTGCTGCACCTCTCAATTCAGACAGATCCAAACTGAAACACACTTTTCCATTTCTTTTCCTGTCTCCTCTTGTCCCATAATCTTTTCAATCGCTCTCTCTCTCTCTCTCTCTCTCTCTCTCTCTCTCTCTATCTCTCTCTCTCTCTCTCTGTATCTCTCTCTCTCTCTCTCTCTCTCTCTATCTCCCTCTCTCTATCTCTCTCTCTATCCCTCTGTCTCGAAGTGACTGGTGCAGGAGCACGGAGCTTTGTGGTCCCTTTAGAAATCCTCCCTCTGTAGAATATTCCAGCCCTATGTGTGCATACTTAGCTATTCATCCACTATAGACCGCTTTGATGTATATTTCACTGCTGTTGCAGAAAACAGATGAATCACTGCCTATACAGTACAGTGTCATAGGAAGTGCAAACGTGTGTGTGTGTGTGTTTGCACCCTTATGTTTTCATTGATTCCACATGGAGCTGAACAGTGTTTATGTAAATGAGATAGCATTTAAACATATGCCCTGAACAATTATCTTGAAACAACTATTTAGTTCCACAAAAACATGGCCATGTTTGAACGAGTCGAGTGCTACAAATATTAAGCCTTCATCTGCGAGGATAGAGGTGAGATGAGCCAACTGGTTTGCCATTTGGTGCCAGTTTGCTCATAAGCGCACATGATAATAAAGAATATTTGTGCACTTTTAATGATTATAATATACAAGCTTAGTAGTTCAGAAATTCTGACATCAAGCTGGTAGCAATAGCAACCTGACATTTCTAAAGTTCTACAAGTGGCACAAAGAAAAAGATTGGTTTAATGTGAGTTTACTAAAATGTGTTTCCAGTATCGAGTTAAAAGAGGCTATAGAGTTGGCCTGTTCTGTGTCCTCAGGCAAGCTATTTCAGAGTCAAGGCCCCTAATGCTGCAGTCACTCACATTCACAAAGTCTAATGTTAATGCACACACGTGAACACTCTCTCTCTCTCACACACACACACACACACACACACACACACACCACACAGAACAGCGCAGCCCAGCCATCAGGCCCTAGTGAAGCAGTTTGAGAGTGAGCAGGTGAGTGCTGAATACTAAAGTCCTGTATGACTGGACCATTCCTGCTGACCGCTGCAAAGTGCTCCCACTGATCACCGCTAATGTCCTCCATCACAGTTTACACTCAACACTCCAGAGAGAGAGACAGGGAGGGAGAGGGAGAGAGAGGGAGAGGGAGAGAGTGTGTGTGTGTTGGGGAGAAAGGGGGATAATTGGGACAGATGGGTGAGATAGGATGAAGAGAGAGGAGGGAGAGGGGGAGAAAGAGACAGTTGGCATTGATTTTAACACTGTCTCAAGCCTTTATTGACATTTCATTTAGCTAATGAATTCATTAGCGCTTCATAGCATAATAACCTCTAGTTGATAACCAGGATGGTTCTCCTGAGGAAATGCATTGTCTTTACTCTGGTATTTCACTGTTGCCTCAGTATTTTCTGACTTTACCGCACTCTTTCTCCACTTTGATTTTTCTATTTTTCTCTACTTCTTTTCTTTGTCCTATGAGTTTCCTTCCTGTTTGCTTGTGCTGTGTTGTATAACTTGTGAATGAACCCGTTGTTTGAGTTGACAACCTGCCACTCTCTCGCCAACAGCTCAGCACGTCCTCAGGAATGATGGAGAAAAAGAGGGGAGGTGGAAGATGTGTGACTGCAAACACATTCATCTTTCTCCTCCTCTGCCTATGTATAGGTGTGTTTGTGTTTCTGTTTGTGTGTGCTCACTGGCTTTGTACCGCTTGTTCACCTCAGAGATGGAGATGATCTTTATTCAATTCGCCGCTGAATGACTCATTCTTTATTTGTATCGCTTAGACCTGCTGCTTACTGGAGCGCGCACGCACACACACACACACACACACACACCCGCAAGAAATAAAGCTCAACAAATACTCCCTTCTTAGTCTCAAGATAAATATACCTCCGGTCTAACATGCAAAAGTCCTGGACTTGCCTGCATGAATTGAACTACAAGTTGAACTAATACAAAAACTACCTCTCGAATCCAACAAATGATGGTATTTCACCCAGAGGAGTGAGTTTCATCCAACCTCTTCAACTCCATTATGTGTGCACACACTCACAACCCTCTATTTGGAGTGGTGGTTCTGTCAAGCTTTGGATGCTGGTTTATGAATTTGAAGTATTCATTGTTGCATTTGGGCCTGTATGCATAGCAGCAAGGATGTCTATGGGTCTATGCTGACCTCTCTTTGCTCTATGTGTGGGTGTATGTGAGCGTATTTGGTGTGTGTGTGTGTGTCTGTGTGTGTGATAATAGTTTGTGTCTGTTTTGACAAGAGTAGCAGGGGCTGCTCCAGTCAACTTTATGTGAAGGGTGCAAAGCGCTCCACAGTGCCACAGTTGGCACTAAATGCGTGATGTGAGTGACACACAAGTGATCACACACACACACACGCGCAGACACACACACACACACACAAAGGTGTGCATGTGAACACACGCACACGCACAGATGGCCAACCCCTCATTTTGTGTATTACCTTGGGACAGATGTTTGTCTGTGTGGTCATTAGTGATCGAAGCATCAGATAATTACCTGGAGACACACCAACACATAAACACACACGCTCACATACAATTAGTGAGTGTTTGATAATTAGTGGGTGTTTGATGAACCATCTGGAACATCAGCTCAGATAATCATTGAACGACACTCCCAAAACACACTCATACACACACACCTCACATCAGGGTTATGAAAAAACATTGTGGCCCAAAACGTGGATAGCAAGGCGACATGTGAGAGCTGAAAGTGTTTTTGTTTCACAGAATCATGTTTCATTGAAGATTTGCGCTTATACTCTTTCATTCTCTTAGAGTGACTTTCCCCTGCAGAGTGCCTTTTCTCTCTGACTTTTTTTCCCTATCATGTATTCCATTTGCCAGCGCCTTCTGTTTCTCCCTTCATCCATTTCTCTATCCAATACCTTTCCTCTCATCCCCCTCTCCCTGACTCTCCTCTCATCTTTCTCTCCTATTGCTTTTCGTCTCATCTCTCCAGCCCATCCATTTTTTAGCAGGTCAAAGGTTCAGTTGTTTAGGCCTTTGTATCCTTGTGTGTGTGTGTGTGCGCACATGCACGTGTTTACAGTATGTGTGTGTGTGAGTTTGTGTGTGGCGGGGATGGGAGTAATATTGTGGCAGCAATATTGCTGAAAATTCCTTGAAGGAATGAAAGAAAAGAGAGGGAGCTCTTTATTTGAGAGAGGAGAGCAATGAGGGTCAGGCATTTTTTTTTCTTCAATAACCTCCATTTTACTCCCCATATCTCTACCTCTTACTCTGTCACTCTACCTGGATTCATTCTTCCATGCAGTGACAGATGTGGACTTATAATTATAGCTCCATTAACTTGCTGTGCGTGTGCGGCTGCATGCATCTGTGTGTGTGTGTGTGTGTGTGTGTGTGTGTGTGTACAGTACACACTCTCGCGGCCGTGTGCCTGCGTGCCCGTGTGTGTCTCCTCTGCTGACATGCAGTCCAGGGTTAAGAGCAGCTCAGACAAATTAATTATCTCTCTTCTGCAGGAGAGGTGAGTCACTGAAAGAGAGGCTGTGAACCAGCACCTCTTGGTTGAGCAGAAGCCCGGACATTACTCCCAAACTAACAGAGACCTAGGGCCTCCCTCGGAATAAAGCAACTCGGATTTCATCCTCAGCTTGATCTTCAGATCATTTTTTCACTTTCCATGTGCATAAGGCCGATTTATAAAAATGACTGCGACTGAATGAAGTCGAGCAGGCACTTTGCATTTATAGATCAAAGTGGCAGAGGAATTTTAATGCATATGAACAAGTTTCAGCTCCCTAAAATCGTTGACATAGATCAAGGCTTTCATGTTTTGCAATGCTCTGCCTTGCACGAAA
>NW_027281543.1:177500-182500 GCF_046629955.1 Centroberyx affinis | reverse complement strand
TGCAAGTCCCTGAAGAGCATGACGAATGAGCACTAGGATTATAAAAGTACATTAAAAGACACAGTGGAGACCAGAGTTTGGAGAATGTGTGTGTGTGTCTGTCTGTGTGTGTGTGTGTGTGTGTGTGTGTGTGTGTGTGTGTGTATTTTAGGAAATCGCATGCATGCTTACGTGCTTGTGTGCTTGTGTGCTTGTGCCCTGCTCCCACCTAACACACACATTTTATCCACAAAATGGCTGGAAAGGAACTGTGGGTCATGTTCACTCAACTAGAGAAAATGTCTTAAGATGTCCTCTCCTATTTTGTGTCTGTAAGCTATGCTATGCCCCTGTGAATCAGTTTCACTTGATCCTGCGTGAGCCAGAGGCTGCGCTCGCGTTGCATTCAGGGTGGCATGAACACAGAAGGACGGAGAGGGGAGAGATGATGTTGAGAGGTGGGTACATTTTAAATGTGGGAATTAATTCTATTGATCAGTGATACGACGCATGAATAAGTCAGTGAAAACAAGGGATCTCTGTTGAATGGGAGGAGATATCGAGGGAGACTGAGAAAAAAGAGAGTGAATGAGGAAGGGACAGGTGGACAGACCAGTGGAAGAGTTCCGTAGCCTTGCAGTGTGATGGACAGCGAATTAATTTTTGATCGCTGGCTGAGCGATCGTTTGGTTGGGCCTTGTGACTGATCATAGATTTATAACTCAGGAAAAGGATAGGAGCTTGATTTGTCCGTGCCACAGGCTTTCTTCCTGGATCCAGACAAAAGCAGAGCAGTTATTATGAGGCTTTTCAAACCCCTCCTCTCATTTCATTCTCACCTTCTTTTAAATTTGGATGTGACATGGAGTCACTGACCCTCCTCTGTGTGTGTGTGTGTGTGTGTGTGTGTGTGTGTGTGTGTGCAGTGGCGTAAGGTAGTTACGACGGGCCCCAGTGCACGCTATTATGACAGGCCCTAGTGCACGCTAGTTATGAAGCACACACACACACACACACACACACACACACACACACCATTAGGCGTATATATATTTTACCAACAATGTGTTGGATTTTACAGTTGAATGAGTTACTTAAACCGTGCCTGACGCCCGTTTGACCGTACGCACGAAAGGGTTATCTAATGCTAGGAATAGCCTACCTACTAGGCTATTAGCTATCTTACCATAATAATTTATAGGCTGGCTCTCCACCTGGTAATGACCATAATTTACCCAACTTGTAGCCTAGTAAGCCTACCATAATGTATGTATAACTTGTCTTGCAAATTATATCTAACACAATAGCCTAATGTTACGATTATTTAGGACTAACCTTATATCTAGCTTGCTATCCTAACGTTACCTGCTGCATGGTTGTTGACACCACTGAGGGCAGCGATGCTAATGCCAGCTGAACTGCTGCTTTGCTGCTAGGAGGGGGCAGGGGGTCGTCCGTGGGCTGGCCACTGTTCATAAAAAAGCCAAAGGAATCTAATTTAGGGAGCTTTGCTACCTTCTCCTGTTCTTTTCTCTTTTGTCTTTTCTTACTGCCGCTTTTATGTTTGAAAGGCATGACTGCTCGCTCGGCTTGCAGATGTGCTCAGCTTGTCAGTCTTGACGTTCAGATTTTGCGCCTAAACTAGCTATATCATATCGTCTCGTCACATGATCAAATAGAGACTTGACATTGGACAACAACATACATATTACCCAGCAATCATCATTGCATATCTGTATATGACAAAAATACGAAAGAAAATAAGAAATTATTCATTTAATTTAATAGTTTTTTATACCTTATTTATAGTTTTTATAGTTTATGTAGAATAAGCATATAATTTTGTTATAGATTGCTAATGACTATTTTACCAAAAAAAATGAAAACCATGGTGGAGATGGGTTTATATATAGCAAATGGTACCTTTTTGATTTAACAGGAACTCTTCTTTGAACACAGGTGTATTTCAGAGGTGACAATCTGAATCACTCAAAGGGCCCGTGCTCTGCCTAACACATTGTTGGAAGGCCCACTCTCTCTACGGGCCCACGGGCCCACGGGCCCCAGTGCAACCGCACTGCCTGCACTGTCTATATTTACACCCCTGTGTGTGTGTGTGTGTGTGTGTGTGTGTGTGTGTGTGTGTGTGTGTGTGTGTGTGTGCGTGTATCTCTCTCACTAGATAGTTTTAGCTCTCAGTATCAACAGCACAAATCTCTATAGATCTGTTCAGTGCAGATTCATTATGTTTAACAGTATAAATCAGAGTATTTGCTGTCCTAGAAGAGGGGAATTTAGTTTGGAGAGCTAGATTTAAGATTAAATACAAAGATAACATCCATTGACACAGAGCTAAAGGATCAAATCAAGGGAAAGATACTCCTCAACAAGGCAATGAAGGGCACAGTGCAAATTAGCAAATACAATCTATTTATCATTTATTTATTCGTTTAACTCCTGCATGTTGCTCAACTTAAAAGGTCAGAGGAAGAGGCAACATCAGTTTGGATCCATTTTGAGCGAGAGACAAAGAGAAGGAAGAGAAATAGACAAAGACTGGTGATTCGTGCTCAACTTTAAAGGTAGCGAGCTTGGAGGCCAGTGCTGAATATAGCCTACAGTTTACACAACAACCCAATCAGTGATGACAGACCCGACATAGGATCATGGAGGTACACTTACCTTTCCATGTTTGTGATATTGGGCTGCTCCAAATCCAGTGCTCCTGCAATTTAGAAAAAAACAATTAAAAAAAACTGAGCTTCACAATCTACTTTTCCATGTTTGTGGTTTTGGGCTGTTCCAAATCATTCTCTAGTTTTAACAGATCTATAATTTTAGCCAGGCCTGCCTGATATCTATTTCACAGAGTTGGCTCCTGGCAGTGGTTGTGATGGCGTAATATATTGAGACTAACACATCTGTCCTTTTGGCTGTAAGAAAACCCTAATGACCATATCTATGGTCAACACATCTGTGATTTTGGCCATGGTCACTCTATGTGCTTGTTTTGGCTGTAGTTCTAACTGGGCGTAATGGACTGGAGCAAACAAAGATACACACACAGACACTTACAGTCAGTTGCACACAGACATAGACAGAGGCTGAGATATACACACTGATGCATATACACACATCAAATGAACAAATGGAGGAGACATATTAAAGGCAGTCAAGAGAGATGCATCAGGGCTGAAAATATCAGCTCATTAACACTCAACTATCCTGTTGGCTGTGTATATGTGTGTGTGTGTGTGTGTGTGTGTGTGTGTGTGAGCGTGCATGCGCCACACGTGTGTCTGCTGCTGAGATCTACCGGCCATTACAGTAACAAGCAACTCTGCCCTCAGGTCAGCTGTCATTAGCTACACAAGAATGGCCAGCAATCACACTGCCAGACTCTCACACTGCCAGACTCTCTTCACTTGTGCATGTGTGTGTGTGTGTGTGTGTGTGTGTGTGTGTGTGTGTGTGTGTGTGTGTCTGAGAAAGAGAATCACAGGAATACTTAGAGACAGACACAGAAAAAACAGAGCGCTAGATATGTGTAAATAGACAGAGAGAGGCACAGAGAGGGAGGCAAACAGATTTGCTGATTTGTTTTTATCACAAATGGAATTGTTTTCATTCATTACAGTGGCCAAGCTAGGGTGATAATTATAACTGAAGCTAATTAAAGACTTAATTAGGCTTGATAAACAATTATGAATTGTTTATTGAATTGTTCTCACAATGCACAGTTGCAATTAAAAGTCTCTGAATTCATAAAGCTCTCCTGTTTATGTCCCTGTCCCTGCATCACTAACAACCATTTAACCATTTACACACACGGCAAAAAAGAGCGAGAGAGGGAGAGAGAGAGAGAGAGAGAGAGAGAGAGAGAGAGAGAGAGAGAGAGAGAGAGAGATTGTGCTTTGGACTCTGTTGCTTTGTGATAAGCAACATTATAAAAATCCCGGACATCTGTCCAATTGAGATTGCACTAGCATACTTGTCACTGTACACGTTTTCTATGGTTTTGTTCCTTTTCATGTGCCATCACTCCATGTGTGTGCTGTTGCATTGCACTTGGGCACCTGTTACTGCACAGAGATGCTGCACAGATTATGCATGTGTTAACTGAATGTGGTTTTGTCCTTTTTTTCCTAATGTTTGTAAAATATTTAATGGTTAATCAAAATTTGAATGAAAATCAATACAATGCAATATATTGTAATGCTATTAACAATAACCACATCTGATTAGTCTAATCTCAATATGTCTGAGCCATGGGATCCTTGAGTAGAACTCAACATAAATTCAAGACAGAGTGATCGCAGTGTGGGTGCTGCTACAGTTCCAATCTGTGGAGCCCCCAGAGGTTCCTCCAGGAATCCTATTCTTTTTGCAGTGTTTTTCATGAACATACTGTATATCATTAGTTTCCTGAGCACACATTCGCACAGGCAGACAGACCACATGTGTAAAACACTTTAGGCGTGACCTGCTCATTTCCACACTAGCTTGAGACATTAAATTGTATGCGTGTGTGTGTCTGTGTGCGCATATGTGTGTCTGTAACTATGGTTATGGTTCATAAAGATTCCTATTTATACCATAATTTCAACTGTGAAGAGGGATAACATGGCACTTGTCTCACAAATTGAGGATAAGCAAAAGAAAGAAGCATGGAAACACACACATTCATGCACATGCCCACACACACACACACACACACACACACACACATAATCACACAAACAATCACTGCCCATTCAGGCTTGTGGATATCAATTGTGCTCTTTCGGCAAACAGATTTATGCTGATGAGGTAAATTGAGGTCTGGATTAATTTAGCACTGGTATATCAGGCTGACAGATTGTGTATGCATTCAGTGTGCATGCGTAAGTGTGTGTGGGTGTGTGGGTGTGGATGTGGGTGTGAGTGCATTGGGGTATACAGTCGCATGAAGCAGAGGCGTTGTGAGGTGTGTGTAAGCAATGTAAATGAAACCTCTCATATTTGATTAAGTATTCAGCAGG
>NW_027281543.1:127500-175000 GCF_046629955.1 Centroberyx affinis | reverse complement strand
GCGCTAAATGGATGGCTAACAATCTCCCATTCTCTCCATCCATCCCTCCATCCCTCCATCCCTCTTTCTCTCTCCTTCTGCCCCTCTAACCCTTCATGTCTTCATTTCTTCTGTCTTGATCTGTCTGTGCCCCTATCTCGATTCCTCCATTTCTCTCTCCCAATCCCTCCAACGCTGTCTGTCTTTCTTTCTTTCTCTTTCTCTCTCTCTCTTTCTCTCTGTCTCTCTCTATCTCTCTCTCTCTCTCTCTCTCTCTCTCTCTCTATCTCCATTTCTCTCTTTCTCTCTCCAGGAGCGTGCGGAGAGGGCTGTAGGCTGCTCAGTGGAGGATCTGAAGGCTCTTTTCTACTGTGAGCTGTGCGACAAGCAGTACCTCAGACACCAGGAGTTTGACAACCACATCAACTCCTATGACCATGCACACAAACAGGTACATGGAGCACCTGCACTACACTGTTACGCGCACACACACACACACACACATTTTTGATGATTTTCTTGTCATGTGTTTATTGGGTGATTCTTGTCATGAAATTACAGTGTATTAATATTGAGTGTTGATGGAAAGCTACTTTTTATTTCCATGTCAAAATGTTCATTGGCTGCAATATCCCAGCAGGTAGTAATAGGAGTATGACAACCATATTAACTCCCACAAGCAGACACATAGAGGTACATGGAATACCTGCACTACGACAAAGAATACATACACACAATACACACACACACACACACACACACACACACACACACACACACACACACACACACACACACACACACTCAAATGTTTTTATGAAATCATGCCTTCTATAAATAAAAAATAAAACAAATTGCATTTGCTACAGCATGACTTGTGCTGGATATCTGCTTTCCATTTCCACTTCTGCTGATCTCTTATTGTCAGCAATTTCCCAGCAAATAAAAATAGTAACCAAACCAGCCAAAGTGGAAAGAGAAATGAGGAAAAATGAATCGGCTGCACAGGGGCTGTACAGAGCAGTACAGTGTTATTTAAGCTCCAAATACGCAAATTTATGATGTTGTGGAGGATTTTTTTCCCCCTCCTTTTTCCCTAGTTCAGAATTTAAATCAGTTGATTTTTATGTATCTGGTACATAAAGGGCCAGCTAAAAATTCACTTTGTTGTACAATTTGAACTTCCTCCACAAGAAAAAAAGAACATTCTGCACCAAACGAAACATGGAGTTATTAGTCATAGCTCAAATATGATTCTATTATTCCAGTTTGGACAAGATGAGGCCAATGGACCATTAGAGAAAAGCCCGACAGCTGGTTTTCTCCTGTGTTCTGCTTTCAGCTACATTCTCATACACTACCTCCGCCCTGGACTAACAAGCTGAGGGCTCAGCTGATAGCACAATCTCCTACAGCTTTCTGTTGTGATGCCAAACACACACACACATGTACACACACACACACACACACACATGCCCACATGCACAAGACATACACAAGACGCACACATACAAAGGCACACACACATGCACTAACCCATGTACACACTCATCCTATCTCTCAACCAAGCCAAGCTGCCTCCCACTTGTAACCGCCCACACGGTGCAACATGAAATAAACATTAAATAAGACTGTTCCTTCACTGTCATTGTTCTTTGAAAATGAATTGAAGCAACTGCAGGCCAATGTTAATGCTTTGTTTTAGCCAGCGGCAGGCACATGAAACAAGCTGCATGAGGCACTGAGCTGACAGTAGCCACTGGCACTATAAGAACACACACAAACACACACACACAGGCATACACACACACACACACACACAGGCATACACACTCTGCCTACCAAACAGACAATAGATGAAATTCTAGCTGAAGACAGTTTCCCTGCAGGAATATTGGCTTTGGAGAATGGAGGCTGATTGCGTTTGCTCTGTCTCCTTTCCTTGTCATCGATTCAGGGATAAACATGTCTGAATGATGCGCTTCATCAGCATTTACTGCTGATTACAGAAGTTAGTCATTACAATAGCATTACACTGCCTTTAAATAAAAGAGCAATCAGCTCATCAGTGCGGCCCCTCATGTATACATCATTGCTCCCTAATAATATATCATCCCTCATTCTATGGCCCTGGTGAATGTGAGTCAGAATCAACTGTGACTCATCCAGTGTTGCCTCAGCCTGAGCACTTCTTAACACATCTAAAGGAATATTGATCGAGGCTCTGACAGACAGATTGAGCTTCACAGCGCATTGCTAGCCGTGGCATGTTGGAGAGCAGTAGTAATACCACTTCCCGCTGTTGGGGACGTGACATCATCTCAGAAGACTATAAAGTATCCACTTTCAAGTGGGAAACGGAAATATCTTTGCTTCTTAAAATGGCCTCTGTGCTCAATGTTGACGGTTCTGAGCGCAGGCTTTTGTTTGGCTCTAAATATAGCTGTGGGTTCGCCTGCACTAAGACCTGTTTTTAAGAGAGAACAAGAACCTGGGAGAATTACAAACCTGCAAATGCAAGAGGAGGGACTGGAAGTATTAGATTTACAAGGAAAAAATAGTTGAACATGGGCTCAGAGCTGTCCATGGTGCTGTTATAGACTCTCCCCCTCTCTCTCTCTCTCTCTCTCTCTCTTTCTCTCTCTCTCTCTCTCTCTCTCTCGCCCCTCAATCATTACCATGGACAGCTACTGTAGATCTACTCTGATCTCCTCTCCTTTCTCCGCTCTCCCTCCCATCTCCTCCTTCCGTCCGGGATAGTTCATTATGTATGCCTCTCTGCATGAACATGATTAATATTTCCCACAGAACGAGTTTGGCATCAAAGCACCTCAAAGCTCCTTACTGTATGCTAACAGATACACATGCACATGCACGGACACACACACACACACACGCACGGATACCTATATTTCGACACACGTTTAAAAGACACAAACCCACGAGTGCGGCTCCATTGGAACACACTTAAAGCTGTCTCCAATGAGCTGACTGGGATGTTAAGCATCAAGCGATAATGTAAAAAGACACCCGCTTGTGTAAGACTCAGCAGAGATTAACCTGACGACTGTCAGCTCCTGCATAAGATCTGTGCGCGAGAGTGAGAGAGAGTGTATAAATAAATCTGAAGTCTGTGAAGCTAATCTGATGCGTGCGTGTGTGTTTGTTTGTGTGTGTGTGTGTGTGTGTGTGTGTGTGTGTATTTGTGCGAATGTGTATGTTTGTGTATGTTTGTGTGCAAATGTGTATGTGTGTGAAATCAAATATAGAAATCAAATATATGGCTGGATATGTAATGTAACATAATCTAAAAGTGAGAGTGGTGTAATCCTGTTGCAAGTTATCCTACAGTATATGTTCGTAAATATATAAAATAAACAACAAATCCTGAATTTATAAGCCATGGTGGATTGCACATTGAGGTAGCTAAAATATGCTGGGAAGCAAGAGAGAGAATAAGGGGGAAGATAGGAGGGATGGTGGTGCACGCTAATGCAGTTATTCCCAAACTCCTGAGTCCCTCTTTAGCCTTCAGACACACACGCAGATACACACAGACACACTCACAGACAAACATAGAAACACACACATGCACACACACACACGCACACACACACACACACACACCTGCCAAGCATGGATAAAGGGAGGATTAAAGTGTGTCAGAAAAGGAAAGCGGAGAGAGAGGCATGAATCATTGTTTCCCTGAGAGGACTGGCGCACCTACAGCTACAGACAGATAGTTACACACACACACACACACACACACACGCACACGTGTGCACACACACACACACACACACACACACACACACACACACACACACGGACACACACTCAGAATTAATTTTTCAATTCCCTGTGCTGTGATGCAGGTGAAGAACCACCTGTTTGCTCAAGACCAAGCAGCTCTTAGTAGTTCTCTCTCAAGTTATGTCTCATGCACATGTAGGTGTGTGTGTCATACATGCATACACACATGCACATGCATACACACAGAACACACAGAAGGGTGCAGTATTTTTCAATGAGAAATATCTAGCCTTTCATTCGTCTCTCGGTTAATTATTTTGCCAGTGCCCTTTGTGTGTTTTTGTGATGTGTAATTTCAACATCAACAAATCAATGCGCCTGGTCCACTCTGGTTCAGTAGTCAATGTCAGTGGATCAGTGGTTTTCTCAAGCCAAGCTCTGACCACTGATGCAGGGCCTATCATTTCAGAGATGTCAGTAGCACATCATCGGATTGAAGAAGGCTCAGACAGAAACACTGCAAAGAGGAGAACGTAAGTCCAACAGACTCAGAAAGAGCCTTCATCATTAAATCACTCGTGTCACTCATCACAACTCCGTCTGTGATCCACTATTCATCAGTTGGGCTGTGTTTCTCTCAAGCCGCATGTTGGAGAAAAGTCTCTTTCTTCCAGGCTGAATAGAGCTGATTGGACACGAGCTGGGAGGAGAGCATCTGCAAATGCTGCTGACTGATGTGCATGGTTTGAAAGACAGCTGCCTGCAGTGAGCTGCCTAAAACTAATCTCTCTCCCCCTTCTCAACCTCCCCCCCTCCTCTTATTCGCTTACCCGTTCCTTCCTCGTCCTCTATCGCTCCCTCCTTCTGCCCCTCCCTATGTCTTCTCCTGCAGAGGCTGAAGGAGCTCAAGCACAGGGAGTTTGCTCGAAACGTGGCCTCTAAATCATGGAAGGATCATCGCAAACAGGAGAAAGCTCTCAGACGCCTGCACCAACTAGCACAGCTGCAACAGGAAACTCATCGGTGAGTGGGAGGAGTGTGTACTTGAGTGTGTGTGTGTGTGTGGAATGAGACCAGGGGCAGGAGTCCAGATGGGTTAGAGTGCGTCACATCCAGTCACTGTTTCTTAGGTTTGATGGATGTGTCCACAGATTTGAGAGCACTCAGCTGGCCTAGATAGGCCACAGGTGAAGTAAATATAACATGAAGATACACTCTTGCTGACACACTGAGAGCAGAGGATCTGTGGGCAGAGGAGATGGAGTTCTAGAGAAGAAAAAGCAGTAAAAGCAGTAAATAACATGAGTGAAAATAGTGTTCATTGATAACTGATTTGCCTTTGGCTTCACACAGCTAAAGCAATCAAAACAATTGGTATAAAACCATCACAACACTTCATCATCAACTTGCAATTGTGTGCATTGAAGAGTGTTTTTCTATAATCAGGTGATTATGCTGTGTGAATAGCTATGACTGCCGCTATCGTGCAGTAATTTTGGTAGCCTTTGGCATTCTTTATCTCTATTGTTTTTAGTTTTTATTACTGACATTACATTTCCTCTATCAATACTAATTGGACAATGTATTATTTTCATGATGGTGTTGACTTTCTTTCTATATATAAATATAGTGTATAGAAATAAAGTTGAAGTGAAGTGAAGTGAAGTGAAGTGAAGTGAAGTGAACTAAACTGTGAAATGAATAGTTTTCCAGTATATTTGTCCTGTCGCCTCCTGTTGCAGAATCCCAGGGAGGAGCTGTGGGCTAAGAGGTGCAGTCAGGGCTGTGAGCCAGCAGCAGGACAGAGACGTTGACCAAAGGGACCGCAGCCCTGAGGACAAACCTGAACCCTCCACCCACATCCAGAGACCCCCTCCTACACAACCCAGGACAGCCCTTCTCCACCTCCAGCCAGAAGATCCATGGCATCCTCCATTTTCCCATCACAAGCCTGCTCACCCTCAGAGTCATTCCCAAATCCCCCTGCCTACCGCTCTAGGAGAATCCTCCCCGGTCCCACATCCGGCCTTCAACACAGAGCCTCCAGCAGTAAACCTCCAGTCTCGCCTGGGCCTGTATCCCCAGCTGCCTCTCCCCGGGCGGGGGAGAGATGGAGGCAGGCTTGGGGTGTCCTTCTGCTTCTCCCGCAGGGGGCCCAGACTGGAGCCTTCCGCCTCTGTCTTCTCAGACCTGGAGGAGGAGGAGCGAGAGAAGAGAGAACAAATGAAAGAAAGACGAAAGGGAATAATGGAAGACATAGATAAGGAGATTGGAGCTGCAGAGGCCATGAGGAAACACAGTGTGCAGACGGAGCAGAAGCCTCAGTCCAGCTCTGACAATACTGGACCGAGCGACACGGAGCCAGTTCCCACAAGAGAGAAGGGGGAGATACAGAAAAGAGAAGAAGTGAAAGAGCGGTCTTCCATTTCCACAGAATCACTTCATAGTCAGGACCATGAAATGGACCTTTCACTCTTCTCGCCATCGCGGACCCAGGTGACAATTTGGAGGACAGTCGTACCGGGAGCACACATACACACTGAACACACAGATAGAGCGACAGAGAGAAAGCAAGAAAGAGATGGGGAGAGAGAGGAGAGGAGGTATGTGTGTGTGCTGGGGAAAGATGGTTCGACCAGTCTGAGGTGGCCTGTCGGTTTAGTGAAGTTCACCAAGTCTCAACCTCACCTCTCCTACAGCTGCAACCCGCTCTGCTTGAACCCCCAACTACCTGATCAGTGTCCTGCCCAACTCACAGAGGGTCAGCAGGAGTTGCACGAATATCAGTTATGTGCTCTCTCAAATGAGTCTAATTCACGTGTACCAGCTATTCTTACACCAGAGACTCAGTCCTGTTTAGAAAGACAGACAAGAGATGAGCTGAGAGCACACAAACAGAAAGAGGCAGAGGAGAACATGAATCAAGAGCCACATATCAATGTAGAGGCAGAAGCACACCTGTTCCTAAAGAACAAAACCCTTTCATCATCAGAAATAGGACCAGAGAGAGGAAGACACAGTCTGGGTATGGAGAAGGCTGGGCTGCTACCAGCCTCCCATCCATTTGACCTCGCTCACAGTGACAGCTCTGATACAAACTCCCAGAATCCTCTGGGAGGCAGATTAGGGGGTGTGAGAGGGATCAGGGAGAGAGCCGTCACAGCCCTGAGCTGTAAATTAGAGTCTGTCACCCAGCCTGGCACACAGAGGATGTGCATCAGCTCGTCCAGGTGTGAGTGTGGGAGTGAGACAATGTGCGAGTGTGCCAGCACGCCGCAGTCGTACGTGGGCGTCTCAGAAGTGTCACGCAAAAAGAGAAAAGCTGGCACAAAGAAACACAAGCCGGGAAAGAGGAAGAGGGGAGAGAAGGAGAAAGCTTCAAACAAGCGCCAATCGGCAAGGTGCAAAGTGAGGAGTGTTGTCTCTACAGTCTCCACCTCAGCTGGCAGACAGAGGAGAGGAGAGGCTGTGGGGAATTGGGAGCAGAGGAGAAGGGAAAGGGAGACTGGGGGGAAGAGGAGGAGGAGGGTGCGGAGAGCAGGGAGCAGCTGTCTCCTGGGGAGATGTGAAGCTGAGCCAGTATCTGTCTCTGTCAGGAAGAGGAGGCCTCACAGGAGCCACAGCACAGAGTCCCAGTCACTGCCAGACAGAGAGCAGGCAGAGCACTGCAGTGCATACTCCCGGCTCACCAGCCACACAGCAGAGAGAGACACAGAGAGGGAGGGAAAGAGAGATGGAGATGCGATGACTTTTCCCTGGCGGTCTCACTTCTCCTCACACTCCTTCTCACCAGGATGTAACTCAAAGTTGTTTTGGGAAAGAGGTCACCATAGCAACCCCAGGAGTTTCATTGACTGCTGTTACCCTGACAACAGCTGTGGTAGCAGCCCAGCGAGAAAGAGAAAACTCCTCCACAGGGACAGGAAATGCATTCATAGTAAGAGAAAGAGTTCGGGGCATTATGAAGCCTGGGAGGAGACAGAGAGAGGGAGAAGCGGAGGAGGGCGCAGGGGGAGCAGGGACAGAGGAAGCCTCATTTCAGATACAGAACAGTGGGAGTGGATGAGAGGAAGCCGCCCTGGAGGTAGCGGAGGGGGCTGGGCTAAGGCCGGGTGGAGGTCAAGAAACAGAGCAGTGGAGTGGGATCAGGTGGCCAGGTTCAGCCCCAGTCCTAGCGACTGGAGCAGGAGAAGCAGACACCTTAGCACAGAGGATGTAGACTGGGACAGGTGTAGCTTGGACAGATGGACCTGGGGCAGCAGCGACAGCTGGGAAGACAGGGCGACACACAGGTCCACGTCAGGCTCCAGGACAGGGGCTGACAGCAGAGACAGCCCTGGCTGTGTGTGGAGGTGGGCAGGCAGCAGACGCTCAAGCCCGAGACACTTCTCTAGCCCCGAGTGGTGGACAAGCAGGCAGACACACAGCCCCCACAGTGTGTACAACACACGGGCCAGCAGATGCCACAGCCCGGGCTCCTGTAGCCCCAGCAGCAGCACCAGCATGTCTGAGCTGAGCGGGGAGTGGAGCAGGAGCAGTACCTGCTCAGGAATCACTGTGGATGGCTTGACGGCTAGCTCCTGTAGGCCTTCCTCTGGAGCTCAGCATGGAACTGCGGGACACTCACCGCCTCAGGTAAAGAAGCAGAGCAGCCCCTCATCCACCTCATCCAGCCTAACCTCCAGCTCCCTCTCTCACTGCTCACCCCACAGGGGGGCCAGCCCCAAGACAATTCCCACAGCCTCCTTTCCTCTCTCGCTCCCAGGCCTCAACACGCACCAGGTGGTCAATAGTATTAATGTGAATCCTACACAGTTAAAGGAGCCCAACTCTGAGTCGGAGAATGGTCCTGGACCCTCTGCCTCTGTCACCACCTGCAGCTCAGGCAGAACCCTTCGAGCAATATCCCCCACTAAGTCTCTGCTGCAGAAACCAGCCAGGACATTGCCTCTCCCTCTGATAGGAAAACTACCTGCAATCCAGAGAAGGGCCAGGAGGAGAAAGGGACTGCTGGAGAAGAGTCAGGAGAGGGAGGGGGAGGAGGAGGAGGAGAGTAAGGGAAGTGGAGCGGATAGTGGAGCAGCCATCAACAGTCAACAGTGTCTTCGGGACATTGTTGACTCAAACCCCAGCAGCGCACTGTATCTCTGCCATTCACAGCTCAGAACTGACGACAAACAGACAGATGGAGAGACAGCTGCGCCAATCAGCTTCAGCGCTGAGGAGATGGACAAATACCGCCTCCTCCAAGAGCAGGCGAGGGAGCACATGCAGAAAGTCCTGGAACAGACACGAGAGAGTGCAGATACACACACAGAGACAAACCCAGGCATATACACATGCACCTCACAGATAGAGACCCATGGAACTTCAGAGGAACAATACACACTGCACAACCCTCCACAGCCACAAACCCAATCCATTCACATAGATCCAACACACACACAAACACAAGCACAGCACACCCTCCAGGTGACTCTCTCACTTGCGCACATGACCCCACAAGAGAACTATACTCGACCCATCGCCCTGGGCGTCCCCAACCTCCCCCCTCCCCCGCCGTCTCCCCCCCTCTCCAGCCTCCATCATATCATTCTGCAACACGCCGCCCTCTCCCTGGCCCCCTCCTCCTCGTCCTCTTCCTCCTCCTCATCCCCCTCTCCTGCCTACCCGACTCACCTCCCTCATCCCCTGCCCCCCGCTCCACCCCACTCTCCCCCACCACCTTCACCTCTCTCCCTTCTCCATCTCCTCCCTGTTTCCCTCCATCCTCCTGTCCCATCCTCCTTTGCCTCTCCTCCCTCCCTCCCCTGCGTTCCACCCAGCTCCGCTCGCTCCTGTCTCTCCAGTTGCCCTGCACCCCTTGAACCCGCAGCCCTTCATAGACAGAGCATGGCCAATGAGGTTTCAACAGAAGGCGTTATGATTCTCACAGTCTGGCAGCCATGTTATTGCCTCCCCCTTGGCAATACAGACTAGTGAGAGAGAGCAGGAATTTTTGGTTTGGACAAAAGCCTGTCATTTGAACTGGGGATGTGTCAGTGCTTCAGCTACCATCACATCCAGCTTTTGTTCATGTAGACATGTAACCCCCCCTCCCCCTCCCTCCTCCCCCAACACACACACACACACACACACACACACACACACACAATCCAACTACTGACTGTTTTCAAATGAAAATGTGTTTCTCCATTTAGCCTCCTGCCTGTGTTGCAGCAGACAGTGAGAAAACTGTCTTTGATCCTTTGCTTTTTCCATCATTCCTCATTCAGGCCCAGAATAAAGGGAATGGTGCACCTGCTATTCAAAGACTAGCTGGGCTTGTCTCATCGTCTCTCTTTCCTTGTGAACACCAGACAGACCAGCTGCCTTTTGAAGTATCCTTCTTGCCAGGGACAGAGGGGCAAGCGAAAGCGATATTACTCTCCCCTTATCTCCATTTCATACAGGTTATCTGAGTTAGAGTGTGACTTTCAACACACATAAATAACGTCCAGGGACCCGGGGGGGCATAACATAACCATGTTAACCTTGGTGTATACGTGTGTGTGTGTGTTTGTGAGACAGAAAGCGATAACCCTAGGTAGCTCCTGACTGACACACAAACACACACACACACACACACACACACACACACACACACAGTGGGAGCAGGAACAAAAACTAATTTCCATATCTGACACATGTAAAGACCTGTTTTGTCTCTATAGTGTAAATACTCTGACAGTGAGCGATAACATTAGAATCATGGGAAACAATGGAATAAAAGGTGAATTTAACCTTGACCAGTAGTGTGCTGCTTTTTTCACACCATACGGCTTCAGTGATACAGACACATGAACATTAGAACATATTCATATGTGACATAGATCAGTAAACAGTTTTTTACACACAGCAATGAAAGAATCAAGGCTTTGTTGCATAAAAACTTGCGTGGAAATAAATGGGAGTACTGGTCAGTTTAAATGCTTTAATGCTTATTCTGTTTGATTCATGTTAATCTTGCAAAAGTGTTGTCTACAACGAATCCCACCTTAAGAATTAATGTTGTGTATTTCAGTGGTTCTCAGAGTGGGGTCTGGGACTCCTAGGGGTGCTTAAAAGGATCCCAGTGGGTCTGCAGAAATAGGTTACATTTAAAAAGGTACAGTAATTTCCAAAGCACTATATACCCATTTTGGAAAATATAAATCTTTACTCCTTCAATTTTTTAATCTTTAGTTAACGGTTTCTAAAATACAAAAGATCAGTGTGTGAGTATTTCATTTTGTCCGTCATAGACCTCAGTTACCCGCTGCCCTTTAAAAAGTACCATATTTTGTTTTAATTTTGTGCTATCAATCATTTTTATTCCAAAGTGGATATCCCATTTTTTTTAGAATGGCTCTCATTTCATTAAACACATTTCATTCTAATTTCCAGTCTGACCTTTGCCCACTGTACAGCAGATGATAGGGAACAGCAGGCACTTCATCTGCAGCGTGTAGTTTTAAAATCCACAGTGTGCTTCAATATTACACATTTGAGGTAAAAACAAAATCATTGCGCATCATTAACTGACGATCTGTGTACTTATATCTGGCACGCCTTGCCCAGGGTTATGGTGGTTAGTAACTGTTGCTATGCATGCATGCTTGGTGGTTGGTGAAGGCACAGAGGTATTAAAGCTGCTTGCCAAAGTGTTGATCACTGCAGCGGTCGGCACACAGGGAGCAGAACACAGGAGGGAACAGAGCGGCATCCAGATGGTCTATGGACTTGGACTACCCAGAGTGCTTTGAGAGATTGGATTGATTTGCCCTCCGCGATATCAGTGAACACAGCCCAGAACGCAGGAGAGACATCGGCAAGGGGTGGCATAAACACACACACACACACACACACACACACACACACACACACACAAACAGACACAGAATGTTCACTTCCCAGTCCTGAGGTGTTGGCTGGAAATACAAGTCATCCCCTTTGGAGATTCAGTAATTAGAGCACAATTCTTCTCTCTCCTCCCCATGACCCCTGAGCTGCGTGTGTGTGTGTGTGTGTGTGTGTCGTGCGTGAGTGTGTGTGTGTGTGTGTGTGTGTGTGTGTGTGTGAGAGAGGGAGAGAGAGCGAGAGAGATAGAGAATCCCTATCTCTCTCCACAGGACAGGAGATCAAACAGACTGAGTGAAATATAGAGCAGCAATAATTAGCAGCTGTTACAGCATCAAACCTCTCTATCTCTATCTCTCCTTCTCTGTCACACACACACACACACACACACACACACACACACACAAGTTCTTACTGCTCTGTTCTTATCCCCAAGTTTGATTCAGAGATGCTCAAATATGCTGAAACTCCACAACACTCCAATTCCACTCCACAGTACTGATAATTAGGGGATGCTACAAAATCAACCCACTCCAGTTTGCCCTCCATCTTCTCTTCTCCACTTCAATTCATATGCATAGAAAAATGTACACTCCACTGGGAAAAATGCACACACATGCATGTACGCACACGCAAAGCATATAAAACGGCATCATAGAAATATACACACACAAAGGAAAAAAAAAAAACTTTTTCAAATAAAGCAAAAAATTAGTCATGTATGTTATATGAGATGAAATGCTTGTGAGTCTCCATACAAGCAAAAAGAGAATGAAATATAGGGACCTTTTACATGACTTGATTTATTGTAACACAAAGTTTATAGTCGAAGTCATATACACATACACATATGCGCGCACACACACCCACATACACACACACACACAGTCACTCGCAGAGGGGTCATATGGAAATTATCAATCACAATATCACTGTATTTTCTGTCAGTGACTGATTAAATCATTACCTAAACCCTGAGATCGAGCCCCTGGTGTGTGTTACTGTTTTGGTGTTGTGTGTGTGTGTGTGTGTGTGTGTGTGTCTATGTGTGCATATTTGTGTGTGTGAGTGTGAGTTGATTTATGATCGAGAATAAGCTGTTTCCTCAGTCAATCGCTTCTGTGGCTTAATGAGGTATAAAAACCGAAGCTGGCACTCAGTCAAATACACCACCAGTCACAGAGAACTCAATGGCGGGGCGGGATCACTCATATTGGCACCACATTTGATTGTTAGATTATGGGTATAGATTGGATTGAGCAAAAAGAGCTGCTCTCGGCTACTGAAGTGATCCATTGGCTCAAATTGCAATGCTGCATAAATGAGACACTTCCCATCTCTTGCGCTCCCCCTTTCTTTCCCTTTTATTCTGTCTCTCCTCTTCCCCTTCTCTTTGATTCAGCCAGGTCAGTGGGGCTGTATTAAGCTCCCCTGGCTGTTCACTGACTGTGCAGAATAAAAGGCACCGTTCCACTACCTCCTCTCATCTCCCTTCATCCATTGCCTACATATTTCACATGTTTGAATGCTGTTGTTCAGCACAGACCTTCACATCACAATGTGCTCCGCAGCATTATCAGTACACAGAGAAAGTACTACCCATACCGGTTCTCTTCCAATGACACTTCTGAAAAGCTTCTCCGAGTCCTTCAACAGCACATGGCAAAGAGTGTGACATTCCAGGTGGTAACGCTCAATTTACATCGCCCTTATCTCCTTGTGCATCTTGGGAATAGCAAAGTTACACTAATATCCAAGCTAATATTCTAGCTATTCTAATGAGTCCCTGACATTGAGAATCTATGGGTAAAAATGGAATGGAAGAAAATCGAATTTCTAAAGATGAGAATGTATTAGAACTGGAATGTGTTGATATCTAAATTCTACAATTCCCATTAGTTATTTAGTGTTCGAATCAAAAGGAATATCCACCCTTAAACAAAATTCACATGATTCTCCTGACCTTGGATTGATCCATCACTGTTTGTGACTCCCCCAAAGCTACAATTCAGAGAGCCAAAATATTAATCTCTGATAGAATCAAGACACACTATCTGGTGTTGCTAGGTGCAATATTCTATGAATCCACTTAGCTTTCCACAAAAATACTTTTATATCATAGCATTGCTAACAACCTGTACCAGAAAAAGTATCCATATCCCTGTCACAGTGCCCACAAAACTGATCTCCTATTCACTTTCACACTTGGTTCTCTTGTTCAGGAGAGACTTGTTTGTGTAGGACTTGTATTATGTTGGAATAACTATGTGAATTCTGTTTTAGGATGGATTTAAGGATTAGAGGAGGTAGTGGGCTTGGTTATACTCTTAAACTTGGCACAGTCGCCCAAGGACATGACACTGTCAGCACATTGCTTACACTCATCTGCACACACACACACACACACACACACACAAACACACACACACACTGAGGTGTAATAGGGTATAATTGAGGGGGCTGTAATAGTGAGATGTGATGCATGGTTGTAAGACAGCATGGCTAATTCCCCGGTTATGTTATCTCTAAGAGACAGATGTTCCCACCAAAGATTACTATGTACACACGCACAAAACACAC
Source organism: Centroberyx affinis (assembly GCF_046629955.1). NCBI lineage: Eukaryota > Metazoa > Chordata > Actinopteri > Beryciformes > Berycidae > Centroberyx > Centroberyx affinis. Next base: position 160,810 of record NW_027281543.1, on the reverse strand, counting down.
GCACACACACACAAACTGTGTCCATGCACACAAACATATTCAATCCTCAGACAATGAGAGCACCGGGACAGTCTAAAATAGCCTTATTGACCAAAAATAGAGATCAATAATGAATGCTCTATTTCTGAAAGTTAATTATGAGATGTAATGACTTTCTGCTGAATAGAGGCACTTAGTCCAGCATTTAGAGGAAAACAACAGAAACTTTTCCTCAATAAATTTTTCATTTTGCTTCTAGCTGGTGAATCAAATGATGGACGTTGACCTCTTGCCATATTGATGAGAGAAAAAACCCACTCCCATTTCTCCAGCAAGACAAATCCAAGACGAACTACATCATCTCTTAATGACCGGATTAAACCCCTGCAAAGCCAACAGTGTTAACCCCCTGTAAAGAAGCGTGTGCATCCATCCATCAGCTGCAGAGCTACTCCCAGGTCGGACACACTGCATCCATTACCCTGAGAACTGGAGAGTTCATCCTATAGAGGAAATGATTTCACAGTAGGAGTCATAGGTAAAGGTGATTCATGTCCACTCATGCAGGCTGTCAGGAAAAACCTTCAGGGTCATATAACAGCCACTCTCATCATGCCGTCAGCTCACAGTTTGAATGCACGGCCACAGAATGAAGAACATGTGAGGTAGATGAGTAAAAACTGGAACAGTGTGTTTGAAAAGCTGAAAGAACAAGTTATATAGTATATACCTTGATGAAAATTTAAGTGCTCGGCCATACCTTCAAGATGACAATATACACAAATGTATGTGTGTGTGTTTTATTGTTTTATTATTGTTTTATTAGGATCCCCATTAGCTGGCAAATTAATGACAGCTAGTCTTCCTGGGGTCCTCACAAAAAGCAATACAATACAAATAATCAAAAAGATAAGAGAATACTTAAGACAACAATAATAATAGTATAAGGAAACAAATTAATTTCCAGTAAAATCCAGTGAAAATATATATATATATATATATATATATATATAAACATAGAATAAATAATAACAATTATGACAATTAAATAAAATCAAAGTTTACATGGTCAGTTTCATCAGTTCACTTTTGAGTGCCTTTTTGAAAATGTAATTATTCTTTGCCAGCCTGGTGGATACTGGTAGCTTGTTCCAGTTAAATATGGCTCTACAGCACACTGTAGATTTTAAATAATTAGTCCTAGGTCTGGGAAGTACTAAGTCGCCACTTTGCGCCTTTCTGGTGAAGTGAGTGTGACTGTTTTCTATATATTCGAATTGATCAACTAAGAATGTAAGATTGCTAGAACATAAAACCTTCCTAAAGAATATGAGAAGGGAAGTAAGAAGTCTGTGTTGAACCGGCAGCCATGACAGATGTTTATGCATTGAAATAACATTTGTTCTTTTTGAGCATTGAAGTACTACTCTGGCAGCTCTATTTTGTGCCAACTGAAGTTTGTTCAATTCTTTCTTAGACGCTGATGACCATATAATTGGACAATATTCAAGATGTGACAAAATAAGTGACTGTACAACCTGATTAAGAATAGATGGTGTTATATACTGAACAAAAATATAAACGCAACACTTTTGTTTTTGCTCCCATTTTTCATGAGTTGAAATAAAATATGAGATTTTTTCTATGCACACAAAAGGCTTATATCGCTCAAATTTTGTTCACAAATTTGTTTAAATCCATGTTAGTGAGCACTTCTCCTTTGCCAAGATAATCCATCCACCTGACAGGTGTGGCATATCAAGATGCTGATTAAACAGCATGATTATTGCACAGGTGTGCCTTGGGCTGGTTACAATAAAAGGCCACTCTAAAATGTTAGAAATGCTTGTTTTTCCTCTTTTTGTTCATCTTAGCTACCTTATTTCTCAAAGCACAATAGTATTCCTTATCCTTTGATTCTCCAGAACTGTTTGCCTTTTACTTTGCATTGTCCCTTTCACGCATTAGCTTTGTTAAATTTTCATCTAACCAGGGTGCACATCTTCTCCTGACTGTACATCCCCACTATTTTCATTAGTATCTCCATAAATTTGTTAAGTGCTGAATCTGGGTTATCATCGCTAGTCACTTCTGACCAATCTTCATTTTGAATTTCAGTTATAAACAATTCCTGATTATAATGTTTGTATGTTCTACAGTAGACTACCCTATTGACTCCTTTAGGTAATTTAGTTTTCCTTGTGACACCTACCATATTATGATCACTACATCCAGTTGGTATTGAAACAGCCTTTGAACAGTACTCTGGAGTATTGTGAAAATGTGATCTATACAAGTAGATGATGTAGCTGATTTCTTTGTGGAAAATCTAGTTGGCAGTGTCATAATTTGCTGTAAACCACATGCGTTTGCCACAGAGTATAGTCTATTCCTCAATGGGCAGTGTGCTGAAAGCCAATCTATGTTTAAATCACCTAGCATGAATATTTCTCTATTTTCGTCACAAACTGTGTCAAATATGTCACAAATCTCTTCCAGGTATTGTATGTTAGCACCAGGAGGCCTGTAACAGTACCCACAGTGCTTCAACATTATACCTCATGGGATCTCTTCTTATTTTAACAGGGATATGATCCTGGACATAAAAAGCTACTCCCCCGCCATGTTTGTTTCTATCCCTTCTCAATATCTTATAACCATACACCGTCAGTTCATCATCCTCAAAAGATGGATCCAAGTGTGTCTCTGACAGGGCTAGAATTTGAATGCTGTTTGACTGCATGATGTTAATTACCTCATCGATCTTGTGCCTCAGACTGCAAATACTGTATTCAAATGGACTAAAGTCAGATGTTTGAGTTGAAGAATTGAATGACCTGTATTCATTAGAAAAAACAAACAAAAAACAAAAATAAACAAAAAAACTAAACAAAACACAAACAATAACACAACAACACATTTTCAAACTGATATTTGAGCATTTCTGCTCCTGGGCCTTATAACTAGCTTGTCATATTTTAAGCTGGCCATGTCTCCCCTTTCACGAGCAGCTTTCAGCTTGGGTAAGAGTTCTCTCCTCCTCTGTTGCACAGCCTCTGAAAAGTCTTCATTTATGTAAATGTTTGTGCCCTTCAGCCTCTTTGCAGATGAAAAAATGGTCTGTCTGTCCTTGAAACGCAGAAGTTTGACTATTATTTGTCTGGGCCGCCCGCCCTCCTGATATTGGCCACTCAGTTTCAGTGTTTTTGCCATCTAGACCCATTTTGCTTGCAAGCATGTTTCGGACTTTACTTTCTGATTCATTCCAGTTCTCTCCTTTTTCATCTGCAATTCCATCGATTAAAATATTATTTCTCCTCGACTGGTTCTCCATGTAGTCCAATTTTGTCTTCAGTGTGTCTAATTCCTCAATTGATTTAGTTATATCCTTCTCAAGCAGTTTTATTTTTGCTTCCATTTCCTTATGCTCGGTTGTCACCGTGTCCACCTTGTTTTGGGTGAATTCCAAGCTGGATTTCCACCCCTGAACATCTCTGTACAAAACATTTAAAGTTTTCTTGCTGCTGTTGTATCATTTCTTTATAGAATTCCTTCTGTTGCTCAAGTAGCTGGGAAAGCATCACCACTGTTACAGGTGCATCATCCTCTGGTGAGGATGCCTTATGTTGTTTCTTACCACGATGTACCACCAGGATGTGAGATTTTTGGTAGATTGAATCCAGCCTGAACTCTCAAACAAACACAGCAGCAGCCATCTTGGATTCTGGCTAAACACCGTATTGTGTGTGTGTGTTTGCCCCAGAACTGCCTCTGAAACTCCCTTTTCCTCCGAGTCCTGATCTCCCTCCTCCTGTTTCCGTTTAACTGGTTTCAGCTTTAATTCTCCAGATTCTGATAATTTCCTCTTTAATCCCTTCAGAGGAGCAACCTGCTTAACTCTCTAATTAAGTCAATGATACACACATACACACACACATACACACACACACACAAACACAGGATGAGCGGCATGCGCACATGCAGCTTGCAGCATTCAGTTATCTGATGCACTGACAATCACCATTTGCTGGTAGCTCAGTTGGTGTTGGTGTGTGTGTGCATTGGTAGTGAGAAGAATGTGTGTGTTTGTGTGACTGTATTGCGATGATTAAGTCCCAATCAGGATGTTGTTATGACGACACATGCATTTTTAAGCTGTTAATCCAGGATTATTCTCCCCTCCGCTCATCTCATTACAGTCGATTATTAAAAAAACACATACACACACTCACACACAAATACTAATTATGGGCTGGTTTCCCTGGAGACTGAACACGTGCTGATGGGGTCTCCAAAGATAGCTTGAAGTACACGTAGCACACATGCACAGAAACACTCATAAAACCAAACCCGTTTACTACATGCATGCCCCTCAGGCACCCACAAATTTGTGTTGATGTATCTATATTTATGCATGTTTGTATTCATGAATTTTGCACGTTTGAAACGCCAAAACAAATACCTAGTAAATTTGTTGCGTGGCGATACATATGATTCTGATTCCCACTGCACTTTAGGCCATTCAGAAAGCCATTACAACATGGGGCAGAAAAGAATGCCCACAAACATTTTGGGTGTCCTTTCCCGGTGATTGAATATGTGTCCTTGAAAAAAAAAGAGCAGTCTCCTCTCTCAGCAACTGAAAATATTCTAGCCTTGCTGAGGCTGATGTACAGGTGAAAGAATAGCCAAGGATTTTCAGATCACCCGAGGCTTTGTGTCACTATGGTCCACTCACACTAGGTCAGCTCAGAATAACCAGAAAGGGCTGACCGCCGATGTTCACTCTCCCCTGTAGTCATTAATCACACAGCACTGCAGATGACCTGCATGGACACACACGGCAACACACAACACGCACGCAGTAACACGACCATAATGTAACACACACACATACACGGTAACAAACACACTATAAAACCCATTTTAATTTTATAGCTAAATGCTAGATGACAGCATTGCTCCAGGTAAACAGTCCTCAAGGGCTTTATTCCTGGTACTGAATTATCACACACAAAGCATCATAGGCAACAATGTATCTGGAAGAAAAGCAAAGCCCAGTACACAAATAACAACACATCATATCACATCAAGCTATGATAATCTGTGGCCTATATATACAGAGATTCAGTATCATGACTAACTTTTCTTCTCAGCTTTATTTTTACGCTCCTCAAACACACACAATCAGCTCGTGGCATCTGAACCCCGTGTTCCCGAACAGGCCTCTCAGCTTGCAGCTGGGTCACTATCAGGCTCAGGATCTCTGATAACGTTCCCATTTACCGGTTAGGGAATTCTTCAAAGAGGCTGCTCAGCGGCCGATGCCTGTGGTGTGTTGTGTTTGTTAACAGGCATGGTGCATGGAGAAATACTCTGTGGTGTGTTCATGTGTGTGTGTGTGTGTGTTACACTATGCAAGTCACATGCAATAGTCCTCCTACTGAAGGCATCTGAGGAGGAAATGTCAGTTTAAAAAGCAACCCTCGACATGCACCAAAAATATAGCAGCGCTTGAATTGTTCAAGGAGAAAATCACGACTGTTCCGTCCTACATACTGTATTATCCATGTGCACAGCCAGCAAGGCACATAGTCCATTTTAGATAAAACTTTTTTTGCCTTCAAAGTAATGGCAACATTAAATAGATGCTGATTAAACTGTGCTAGTCAATTCCACATTATGTCAAGGCAGAGGGCAGAGATGTGTTGGTGTCCTGCGTGTGTGTGAGATCCTGAGATACTAGGTGTTTAATGTGGCAAACTATACTGAATATTGACACAAAGGAGACTTTAAAAGCATCAACCTCCACCCTGCCCCCAGTACCTTGACACACAGTGAATATCTTCTATTTATGTTAGGTATGCTGTTGGTTCTAAAGAGCATTATAATCTCCTCTTTGTCAAGTGACAGCAGCTGATCAAGGCACTGCATCTGTGTAGCGGAGTCTACCGCTCAAATCTACTGAGTCTGCCTGTCTCAGGGTTAGTCCCTTCTTCTCTCTCACACACACAAAAAAAGGAAAAAAAAGTGAATATTTTTGAGTCCATTAGTGTGCCATGCCATTACAGTAACCCATAAACCCCTTATGAGAATTTTAAACGGCTGTGGTGTGATACTCTAAAAAAGTCTGAGTTGCCCATTTCTCCTTTTCTGTGGGACTTTGTGGCAGCTTTGAATGCTCCAGCAGAGAGAAATGCATGCTGCATAAGTGAATGTCAAATTCTCTTTATTGTGTCTTGTTGAACCCAACGAGAAGAAAAAAAAACAATCCAAAGAGGATGAATAAATTGAATAGCATCAAAATCTAAACACTGCACATAAACTTACAGTATTAGATCCTTTATATGTAGAGAGAGCATTAACTGTTTGTTGCTGGACACGGTTTTCTGATATGCTTACAGCCCAAGATACTCTATTTTCCTGCTTGAGGATTCCAGCCTCTCTGTGCCACTTGAGTCCCTGAGAGGAACAACACTGCTGCTACTGCTGCTGTTATGCTGGAGCTGAAGTAATCAAGGTGCTGTCTTTGTGTGTGTTTCCGCGCACGCACACGCATGCATTACGTGTGTATGTGTTTGTTTGGATGTGTGTGTTTGCTTATGCAAGTCATGCGTGGGCGACTGCGAGAAGTGAGAGCATTCAAAGATGCTTTGCTTTTGCTATTGGTGAGAAGTGAAGAGCTCTAAAAATTACTTCTTTCATCAACATTTGTCAAGGAGATCAAGGGAGAATTACTCAAGTGTGCACTTATTTTACCAAAAGCATTAAACAACTGACAGAGTTAGAGTTCAGATTTAATGACATTCTTTTTGCACGTCTCACTTGAGCACAATTTTAATCGTTGATTATGCAAAATATTAAATGGATGTGAAAGGATAACCAGTAAAAAAGGCACTTCGGAGAACTACAGGGAGGATGACGGGGAAAGTGGAGAAGAAACACAGAATCAGAGTAAAAAGAGTAAAAGCAAGGGTGTGGTCAGTGTTCCATGGCTGCCTCCTCCTCGTCCTCTTCGTCACTACAGGGTTCGTAGTCTTCATCCAAGGCTAGGTCTCCCTCCTCTCCCTCCACTTCTCCTCCCAGCTCCCCCAGCAGCTGCTCCACATGCTCCAACATCGGCTGGTCATCACAACGCAGCTTACTGTAAAGCTGTGAAAGAGGAGAAAAGAGAAAAAGCATGATGCAAGCGGCCGATGGGTAGTGCGCTGGACAAACGAGAGCTTTTTAGACAGAAAGTAAATTATAATGCAGAAATGTGGATAATGAACCTAATGTGGGTCATTATATTGTACTGGCTGTGGAGGAATTGCAGGAAATGAGATATGGTGAGAGAAAACCTCTCTACATAAGCTCCTCTTCCTCTAGCGTTGTGTCACTGAAGTTAACAGTGCATCACTACAGCATCAGTAAGCAGCAGTTTGGAGATGAGGGAAGTGAGCAGCCCTGAGGTTTGAAGTCTCCGAGCGCTGGTTAGCCCGCCTGAAATATCCAACAGCAGCTGCATTCTGTCAGCAAGGCAGTCATGGCTCGCAAAACGCTGGTAAACAGTTTTTGTCTTTCATTTGGCAAATCAGCACATTTGATACACTGTTCAGTCGCAGGAGACAAAAAGACCATTTATCTTCCTCTTGCTGTTGCAACATGCGTGTGCACACACACAAAGATAAACACGCATTTGTACTTACACATACTCACAGACAGGCGCGAATGTATCCTGAAGCACATATGGTATGTGGTGTACACGTGTGCGCGCGCGCGCACACACACACACACACACACACACACACACACACACACAATCGAAGTAGTTATCTCAGTGAAATATGCTGTGAAGGAGCAAGATAAAAAAGTCCTGTTCTGAAAGCAGCCAGTAGATTTATCTCTGTAAAATACTCCGCTTGTGTGTAATTACTGAACCCAAAGTGGAGCTGGGTGATAAAACTACTGGTGCTACCACTAAGAACAGCAAACATAATCGTGTGTGTCTCTGTGTGTGTGTGTATACAAAGGAGTTTCTCTGTGTGTGTATACAGGGAACTGATACAGCAATTTATTATTTTCTTTCCAGAAACAAAATTGGAACGAGGGAGCGAGACAGAGAGAGAGAGAGAGAGAATGGAGAAAGTGTGGGAATAGTAGATGATCTAGGACCATTATTCTATTTAGTCTACCAAATGTACATAAAAATAACACACACATGTGCGCACACACATGCACAGTCACTCGAGTTCACGGACAATAAGCAGCTGAGCGCCATCATTCTTACTAAAAGTGTAACGAGGCCAGAAAAGTGAAGAAGAGTGTGTGTGACTGCTTTGCCCCGGGAACAGTCTCTAAGCAACAGCAAGTCCTGACAGGAGACACGCAGTCCCATGGGAACTCATTTGGAGTGCAAGAATTTCTTGTGTGTGTGTGTGTGCATTGGATGTTGTCTCTGCAGGTTGGAGCTCCAGGGAGGTGGAGTGTGACCCAGGCCAAGACAGAGGGTCTGACACCAGGGGAGAGCTGACCCACTCAGCCCCCTCAGAGCACCAGAGACACAAGGAGAAAACACTGATTTTCATTCTGCCAGTGTCACTCTAAAATGCCTCAAGATGTTTATCCACAACAAGCACTCTGAATATAAGTTTGGTTTGCTTTTTGAATAGGCTCGGCTTATGCTCAATACCCAAAATAATTGCACAGAATAGCCTTGGGGAATGGGGGGGGGGAGGGGGGGGGGTCTTTCATATGAGTTGCATAAGAGAAATATGTTGTATGTGTGCTTATGTATGTGCATGCGTGTAAATGTGTGCTGCAACACAGAATACTATATTATGTGTATTTATATGAGCTGATATTTAGTAGAGAACAACCAATCAATTGCGTAGCGTGCCCACTAGATAGGATGTGATTATTCATTGGGATGCTTTCAGCGAGCTAAACAAACAGGAGCAATTCTTTACACGCACCGCACCAAGCGCTGCTGAGATCAGCACTGCCATGGCAAAAAACACAGGCATTTCTCATTTACAACAGCCTATGTTTTCTCTTCTCACTTTCACGGCCCAGAGAGCTGCCTAGAGAAAGAGAGAGAGGGAGAGAGAGAGAGAGAGAGAGAGAGAGAGAGAGAGAGAGAGGAAGAGTGTGTGTGTGTGTGCGAGCGAAATGGTTTAACTTTTCCATGGTTCACTTTGCTCTAGTTTCAAGCCCTACGTTACGGCCCAGAGCACACCTGACCACTGACACACACACACACACACACACACACACACACACACACACACACACACACAGCGGTGCATTCACACATGCACAGACGCACATACCCCTTAATTCATTCCCTTTTCCATCCTTACTTGATCTTCGGGAACATCTATAGTACGGTCTAGTATGGCACATAATCTTAAAGTGCTATGCCTTTGTCCAGCAGACATAATAATGTAGTAGTGATAATAATAGCTAATGTATCCTTGATGCAGAAATTGATCTTTTTACCTCTATTTCTTGCTAGCCCCCTGCCTCTCTTTCTATATCTCATATGGCAGAATAAGGACAGGATAATTATGTGGTGAAAGCATAATCATTCCATCACTGTTCACCTCCTGTCACTATTATGGCAAAAATGATAATCCCGATTATTTTGCTAAATACTGTGATAATTATTATTAATCATGATTATTTGTCTCAGTTTCAGGAAACAACATTTTTTTTTGCATTTTTGCACATTAACATTTCTACCTTTTCACTTTTTTCAGTGCAATATTTCTCAAAGTAGCAGCAGATACAAAGTCTTGTTTTCACTCATACTGTGTTACTCTTATTGTGGTTCTTATTTACAAAATTTAAAATAATAAATAGCCTAAATACCACTTTATTACTGCTGGGCACAGCTACAACCCTAAGGCAAATGCCACAGAATCTGTACTTGTATGCACAACTTTTTTAAAACCAAAAGTAACTCCAAATGATCCATTTTTAGTAGCTAAAACAATGTTTTCATGTTCAGACTCTGGAGAAGGATTTTCCTCTTTAACATTGGGTCGTTACATTCTTTTCCACTCTGCTTGTCGCTCTGTTTTCCCAAAGATGGTCTATGAAAGGTGTCTTTCTTTCCCACTGAGCTGCCTGCTTCTCCTTTTTGGCTTTCCTTTTGGTCACATGGGTGCACGATGCACATTCAAAGCTTGTGATTGGTCGTACGTAATGTAAGAGGACACACCGGGACTTTCAGGGGAATTGGAAATATAACAAACACTTCAATATCACCAAATTACACAATAAAATTGCAATATACTATTATCTCCAATTAATTGTGCAGCGCTACCTCCTGTTCCACAACTCTCCTTAACCTCTCTTCTTTCGTTTAATTTCTTAATGCCTTCATTCTCCAGCTTCCTCTTCTGACCATTTTCTCCTTGTGTACTCTCTATCTTTGGCTTTCTTTCGCCCTCTCTCTCTCTCCCTCTCGAAATGACCTTCCAGTCAAGGTGATAGATACCTCTTCATATGCTCACCTCTTACCACTTAGAGGCGCATGCACACACACACACACACACACAGTTACCGTTTTGCTGGCAGAGTGATGCCAAATCCTACTCTCCTCTCTTTCCTCCACTTCCATCTCCTCAGTCCTCATCTCCCCATCTCTTTTTCAAGAGAAATGGAGCACTCCTGCTATATATCCCTCGTATAGGAAGTGTGGTGTGATCAGATTCATGGCTTCAACACATATTCTCTCTGTATATTCTCTCTTTCTCGACCCCTCTGACTCGGTGGTTCACATATGTGCACACACACACACACACACACAATCACACACACTCTTTCACAGAGGAAGCTGGGGTGTGACTGGCTGAGATTAGACCTTCTTGAGTGTGAACAGGGCATGTCATCGGCACTCTGTTTCTCTCAAGGGGGCTAACTACAAACACACACACACACACACACACCTTAACACTTCACTCCTCCAGTTCACAGCCTTGGTTGGGAAAGGCATTCAAATTACATGACAAACACACCTTGGACCAACCCAAGCCACAATCTACGCCCATGGGATACCCTTTCAGCCACATCAAATAGTAGAGCTTTTGACCTCCATTTGCCCCAGCTACCTCTGCACACACTTAAATGTGGGCAGGCACGCACACGCACACACACACACACACACACACGCATTGTCCTCTGTGCATACACACTGCAGATCTTCCCTCCGTCGCACCCTATCTGGCTGAGACTCAAATTCCATTTCACGTCCGGTTTACTATTGATTTTACCCTCGCCACTATTCACCAACTACACCCCCTCCACACACACACCCCCACATCCAATCTGTTCTCCTCCTCGCCTCCTCTTTCATTCCCCCACTCCTGCTCGCCCCCCCTCTTCTCTCCTACACTTCTTTCTTGTCCTCTCAACCCATCCATTCTTCCCTATCATCCCCCTTTTTAGAGCATCTCAGCTGATGCGATGTGTGTGTGTGTGTGTGTGCGTGCTTGTGTGTGTGCATGTGCATCGATCACAGAATAGATGAATAATGAAGACATTTCTTAACAAATAATTAGATATGCGAGTTGGCACACACAACCATAATTAAATATGTGCATCCACATAAGGTGTGCCTCCGCACACACACAAATGCTCTCTCTCTCTCCCCCACACTCACACACACACTTACTTAGCAAAGTCATAAAGTATGCAGAGAAGTGGACTGGCGCCAAAACAAGCCGTTGGGCTTTGAGGCCTCATTTCCATGTTGGAGCCCATTTTAACTAGCAGACTGACTCATCGTTAATAATTAACACTCACATTGACGCTCAGAAACAAAGCTCTGATATAAACAAGGGAAGGGTTTCAACTACACAATGCACAGATGCACAAACACACACATGAACAAAAGCACACACAGCTAAGTATTTAAGTATAAAATGGGGGGTAATTCTATCACTGCATTCTGCCTCACCTTTCCAAGGTCTCTGTGTATTTACTTTTCACATTATTCTCTGCCAGTTGCTTCACTCACTCTGCAAAGAAACAGCTCTGCTGTTTACTTGTCACGCTCTGAAGCCTCCCCATTCTTCTACCAGTCTTTCACCTTTTTCTTAATTTGTATTCGCTCTCTCCATGCAAAAATGCCTAAGTACTAAGTTCTCTTTCTTTCTTGACTTTTTTCTTTCTTTTTACTTCATTAACTCTCTCTCCACACAAATGGCAGCTCAAAGCTTTATACGCACTGTACCCTCATTCCTCCTCTCCACTGTTCCTTCCTCCCTCCCTCTCGGCAGCTCAAAGCCCACCGCGCTCCTGTCTCGGGCGTCGACATCCCCAGTGGATGCTGCTTAGACAGGCCTGTCACTAGACTGCTGGCCAGAGACAGGCATCAATATACTGCCACTCTGCTGCCCCTAGTCATCTGTAGAGGGAAGAGATGGAGGCAGGGAGAGAAAGAGAGAGAGAGGTGAAAAGGAGAGGAAAGTAGAGAAGAGGAAAAGAAAGGAGGTGGGGTCTGCCATCCCTCAGTCTGTGCTGTCTGATTTACAAGCCTATTGGATTTTAGACTTACATGAATCACTGCTCCATGGAGGCAGTGCTCGCTGACAGAATGACAGAATGAATGAGACACATCACTCTGTGTGTGTGTGTGTGTGTGTGTGTGTGTGTGAGCGCGTGAGCGAGAGAGCAAGAGAGGGAGAGAGAAAGAGAGCGAGAGAGATAGTGAAACAGAGAGAGAGAAAGATAGAAAGAGAGTGAAAGGCAAGGCTGTGGCAATAATGCAGCTTAGTTAGGAGTGTCTCAACATGACAACATGAACTCCTTCTCTGGTTCAGAGCAGCCACACCTATATGTCGTTTCAGATGCAACTATCTGTCGCCTTAGTTGCTGAAGTGCACTGTTCAGGAATGAATGCATCGTATTTATCTCAGAGATGCACAAGAGGCTCTGTGTCTGTCATCGTTAAGCAGCGACATCTGAGGTCCTGGGGAGAATGTACGGGGGGTTACTGTGACCACAAGTACCTTCTTAGCCCTGGTCAGGTACGTTCTGGCCGCCTCCTTCAGTGCGTCCCGCTCCTCCCTCTCCTCGTCCGTCGTTTCTCTCTCCTCTCTCGCTTGCTGCTCCCTTGCTTTTTCCATCTGGAGGTAGCACACCCAGCCGGAGAGATACCACACCTGGGAGACAGAAAGAAAGAAAGAGAGGTGGGGGGGGTGGAGGTGGGGAGGGGACAGAGAGTCAGACAGAGAGAAAGTGTTCTTTGTTGCAGTAAGTGAGCTGTGACAGGGGGAAACAGATTTGTAACTCTCAGGGAGTGTCTGCATGAAATCCACACATCCGCCTGTGACAAATAGGTTTCGCACGTATAACATGGAATCACACAGGCAGACACCGACAAGCCATCTCTCACATAATACCTGTCAACACCATCTAACTCTGACACTCATTTACAAACGTTTGTATGAGTGCAAGTGTACATGTGCAGATAGCTACGGAATGGATTCACCCCCCTTCACTTTTTTTGCACATTTTCAAAAAGAATGTATTTGGAATTTTTTTTCTCTCTGAAGCCCATGCAAAGAACTTTATCAAAAACCATCTACTCAAAGGCATTCTAATAGAATTAAAAATAAATTCCCTCTGGCAAAAATCTGCTTTGCACTTCAAATCATATTATACCCACTCACAGCTTGTGTTGTGAACAATATTTTCCCTTTCTAAAGGAGGAAACATGCAAGGATGAATGTTTTTATTTATCTACTTATTTATTTTTCCAAATTTGTTTTCTCAATTTTATACCTTCACATACTGTAGGCTACATTTATCACAATTACATGATTACCTTTCCGCTTTGATAAATCGAGTACTTTGGGTGTAGCAAAACTACAGACGCTGTACAGTGCAGCATCAACTGTTGCTGTAGTTTAAGTTACTTATAACCAGGATAATCATATCATTCATCAGTGTATTGTCAAGAAGAATAGATTGACTCCATCATATTGCTTGACTGTAAGACTGTAAATACAAGGTGAGAGAGCGCCTGTTGTTTTTAGGAGTTAAGTGTCTGTTGACTGACTGTCTCCCCGCCACATTACGGCCCCTAAATTCTCCCCCTTCATTTTGAGTGACACTCAATTAAGTGTTAGTGATGTATCAGACAGGGCCACTCACAGGTGAGGAACTGAGGCAACATGGGGAATAAATTGCTCTGAGACGCACTTTCCTCCATCATCACTTCCTGTTGACATGAACGTCACCAGCCAGCTGTTGCCACAGATTTTTTTTTTTTTTTTTAAAAACAGTCCTTTATTAGATAGTTGATGTCATACAAGAAGAAAAACAAGGACAACAATCATTAAAACAAAAATCCCACAAAAACATATTGCCAGAGGGAGTCATTAGAGAGGAAGGAAATACAGTTAGACAGATGTTGTCAACGTTGTTTTGCAGATTTATTTTTCATTCCAGCAATAAATTCCAAATAGTTCTGTCAATTAAAAATAAATGAAAAGGGGGTTTTCTGCTAACGAACTTACATTTGTGAATGAAAAATCTACAGAGTAAAATGCTATTGCCATAGTTGCAGCATATGTTTTCAATTTCACTCGAGATGTGCAGGACTGTCTAGCAAGAAGACTGCGTTGCATCATTGGTGCATTACATCATTGTAAAACTTATGTTTCTACCTGAGAGGTTACACTTTCATTTTATATGAGTCCATTGTATCATATATTGGAGGAAAATATATATATATATATATATATATATATATATATATTTTTATTTTTTTTAATTGTTTTATTTTTTTATGTTTCCCCATTATTTAATTCCTATCCCTGTTATTGTACATAATTGTTTTCAACCAAAATGTGGCAAATCCACATCTATTTTATTTACTATTATTATTAAATATTAATTAATTTGAATTGTATCCAATTAATTTAGAGCTATATTATTACATTTGTGGGAAGCTGTCTCTTCCTCTGCTATGTCCTCCGCAGTAGTTCAGTCTGGTCTGCCTACTGGGGCAACCTTTGCTTTAAAGCCAGCACTTTAATTGCCTCAATTTCGAGGGCGCATCGGAGAGCTGAACAGCCACTCGCCCTCGCTTCATTTGGCTCACTTGGTAATGGGACACCCTCAAACATGGCGATGGCACGCCTGAACGCACAAATCTGAGGGTTAGTGTCTAGGCACAGTGTTTTTGGCTCCTGATGCCCATGTCCTGCACCATGTGAAAAAAAATCTCCAAACAACAAATGGATTTTGAAATCAAAGGTCAACTGCAACATGCTTTTTCTTCTTCTACATGCATAATCACATACACACGAAGAACTGCTCCACGCCTGCTCTTTCCAACACAGTCATGTTCAACTCTCACTGCACATGGAGGTGTGTGTGCGCCTCTCATCCAAGGCCAGAGATCACCCACCCACTGTTCTTTAAGCAAGAGACGAATATTAGCTTTATTCATTATTCATCGAGGGCAGAGGCAGTGGGGACCTGCACCTCTGCCAAATCAACCATTTAGCTAACAAACACATCAAGGCATGCCACACTGAATTCAGAATTGCCGCTCGGCATGCTGAGTGGGAGGCTTCTCCCCTGCAGCCATGCTTATCAGAGCAACGGCAGCGCTGGATGACTGTAGCCTCCATGAGTCTCATGATCGCAGCTCCAGCAGCTTGGCTGTTTTCAGTACACGCAACCGGTCAAACGAGGAATGCATGAGGAAATATTCTGTGATTCTGTGTTTTTTTCTGTCACTGAAAAGTTCTCTGTGAATGCAGAACTTGCTAAAAACATTACTTGTGTCTGTATCTGTATGTCTGGAAGAGAAAGACTGAAATTGGGTCACTTCAATTCAGAATGAGAAATTGTTGCTTCAATAGAAATGAGAACTACCCTATGTCCTCAAAACGGTTTTGCTAGAATGAGGCTCTTTTGAAACAGTTTATGAACTGTCCGCTTGGTCCGTTTGAACATATTTGTGTATGTGGTGAAGATGTTCTCGCATACGCACTTGAAAATTTTAATATTAGACAGTTAGCTAATTAAGAACTTCAGAGAATCCACTCTATCCTACCCCCTACCCAAACAGAAGCACACATAATAAAATAAATGCTGCATATGTCAATCAAATCACTGTGACTAGAGCTATTTCAAAGTGAAGGCACATCTTAGTTCCCATATGGTGCCGTTGAAGGAAGAACAAAAGCCTCATGAATCAACAGAATACCTTTGAAACAAGATTTGCAAGGAACTAGCTCCGTTGTTTGTGCAGACTTAACGTTATATAAGTAATGCTCCAACTTTAAGATATACAGGAGCAAGGAGACGGAGGCGAGAGCTAACAACTTATCTGCCGCACTTTAGGGAAAGAGAGAGAATAATAGAGAGAGAGAGAGAGAGAGAGAGAGAGAGAGAGAGAGAGAGAGAGAGAGAGAGAAAGAGAAAAGAGAGTATGAGAGGATAATGGAGAGAGAAAAAAGAGAGCATGAGAGAATAATGGAGAGAGAGAGTGTGTGTGATATATTTCTGACATCATTAATATGACTCTTGTAACACAACTGGGATATGATCTGACAAAACACTGTCTGGCCATTAAAACTGGTGACTGTATGCATGTGTGTGCACTTGCAGACACATGATTGGCTGTAGGCCTGCTCAGATCGAGTGTCACAGCTGTGCGTCTCTGGAGCGAGTTTAAAAGTTCAGCCCCCTGATGACTGCTCTCAATCTGTCAGCTGAAGGGTGTGTGTGGGAGGCTGAGCCTGAGGGGGAGTGGAGGAGTGAGAGAGAGAGAGAGAGAGAGAGAGAGAGAGAGAGAGAGAGAGAGAGAGAGCAAGCCATGTTATTCTAACTGACACACAGTGGCACACCTTCACTTCCTCTGCTACTCACAGTGGGGATTTGGAGCACACTGACAGCACGTAGCTCCCACTAAAGCACAGAAAATACCGCCATTTACGCCACTCTCTAAAATGCATTCAAGTTCTCAGTCGTACTCTGTGTGTGTGTGTGTGTGTGTGTATAAACATTGAGAGCACGCATACACACAGACCAACACACACAAAAGAGTGGCTTCAGCAGAAGCGTCTAGCTGCTCAGGTTGAGGCCTCCTCCTTTCCCACTGTGGTGATGAAAGCAAAGTTTTGCCTAAAATTTGGTCTGATCCAGCAGTACCTACTGTATCATTAATAAGCCTGCCTGCAAGAGGACACATCAAAGACACCATCTAAACCTGCTCATCCAGCAGTAACACACACACACACACACACACACACCACAGAGTTAATTTACAAGAATCATCAATTCGTCGAGACAGATATGCTGGAAATGCAAAACCAAGTGGAGCCAAACAACCAAACCCCAGTGCACATCTCCAGATTATACATTATACATATTGCCTAAATCCTTCATTTCTGAGTTTCATTTTGTTCAGAAAATTGACAGTTCTGAGTTCACATCAGGCAATGAAGATGCAATATGTAGAATAAAGTATGCATGAAGCCAAGCTGACCACCACATTTTATCACTGGGAAAAAAAAAGAGCTGCATCTTCATCACTCACCTGGACGACCTCGTCATCCTCCTCCAGGAGACCCTCCAACACGTCTACTGCCGTCTGATAGATAGATAGATAGATAGATAGAGAAAATTTGAATTGTAATTTTATTGTCAAATTTCTTCATTACGTACAATTCACGATGTACAAAAAAACAACCAGGACACACCCACACACACAAAGAAAAAACAAAGATAGATAGAGATAGGAAGAGACAAAGTGAGAGGAAAAAAAGGAGTCAGAGAGTGAACAGATTTGCAATGATCTCTATGAAGAACTGAAACATTATTGCAACTTTGTCACAATAACAAAAACTTTGTGGTGCAAACACATGGATGTGCACACATTTGCTCTCAGTTTCACACGCACACACACAGTGCATCTCCCAGCCAGCTCGATCAATCAGAGTGATCAGAGGGTCTGATAAGCTTCTACGAGGCCAGTCTCCCATAGACAATGTCGTCAATAACAACAAGACAACAGACATGGCCGTCGATACACACACACACCGGTGCTTATCGCACAGTCGATAGTCACTTCGGCCACTCTGTTCGATAGCCCTCTTAATCCATTCACTGGGATTAAACAGCCAATATATCTTTAGCATCCGCCCCGCTCCGTAGGACGCGCTGATCAATCTCAAATTCAGCCTGACCCATGGAAACCATAAACACCTCATGAATACACACACATATACACCTAACAGCTATTCAATAGGCTGCTATCAATATCCCAGCTGAGTTAGAACACACGTTATCACTACAGTCCCACTGACCATTTTCTTGATCCAACCTCTTCACTTTTCTCTAACTACCCCTCCCCCCTCCTCCCACAGCCATTTCTTGTATTCCCTCTCTGTAGCGTTTCGTGGACGAGGTTAGGGGTCCCGCGGGAGTTGAATGTTAGGTGACCTTTGCCATCGTCAGTCACTGTCGGGGTCAGTTACTGTGGACAGTTTCCGTTACAGAAAACAGACCTTGACTAAAGTAGGCTGTGTGTTTGTTTTCCTCTGCCTCTCTCCTTGCGGATTCTGTGGCTGTGAGTGCGTGTGTGTGCTTGTGTGCGTGTGTGTTTGTGTGTGTGAGGCCCCAGCTGATGATATATTGATTTTTGTCAACCTCGGGTTGGAGGCGACTGTTAGCCAATCACCCGTGGAGAAGGGCAAGAACACCAAAACACACTCACATACACATGCACGCACACACACAACCACGCATGCACACAACAACACAGGCACACACAATAAGTGTGCACAACAAGCAGTACTTGTTTCTTGTTAAGGCAGTCTTATTAGCTGGAGAGCTTCCTAATTTTTTATTTTTTTTTCCCCCTCCTGCTCTTTTGAGTTCTCTCTCTTTTCATTAAGCCTAGGTGGTTCCAGTGGCGATAAAGAGGTCTGTTGCCTGTGTAGACCAAGGGAGAGTCAGGTTAATTGAGAGCATCTCGTTAAGAGAGTGTGCAAATGTGTGTGTCAGGGAGTCAGTTGATTGATTGCTGGACCAATTATCAGCTGAATGCCCATTGTGCTTAATTAATTAATGACTGATTAAAAATACACAAACAAAAACACCTAATCCCTGCTGATGATGAATGGATTCATGTCCAGTGTCAGAACTCGACTTTCATTGTATAACACAAATGCACGCGTGCACACACAAACACACATACACACACACACACACACACACACACACACACACACACACACACGCACGGAAATTCAAGCCAAGCACTAGATATAAGAGATAGGAGTAAAGATCTATCTGGGTATTAAACAACTGATAGGAGCAGGCAGTGTTGGAGCAACAAAAATAGAACAAGAGATATCTGGAAGCCAGGATAAGTGAGCCATGATAACCATTATATCGTCTCCACTCACTCTCCTTCCTAACTACAGTGGTCAACCCAGAGGCTAGTGATTAAAGATTCAGAGATTCTTAAGCCGCTTCAAACTCTAAACAACAACAAGATTAATATTCCCATGAAGATAAGGGGAAGGGGGGGTAGCATGAAAGAAAAAGTGAGGGAGAAGGATAAAAAAAAAAAGTATCTTAATAAACAATGCAAAACCAGTCCATGCACAACAATGGTGCATCACACAGACACACACAAACACAAACACACGCCTAACTATATGTTGTCCCCTTTACTTCAAGACCTGCAAAAAAAAAAAAAAAAACAGCACTCTGGGGAGGAGCTCATTTATAACAGCCATTGTGTGTGTGCGTGTGTGTGTGTGTGTGTTTGTGTGTGTGTGTGTGTGTGTACGTGTGCTTGTGTGTAATCTTCAGGCAATTTTGTTTAACAGAATCATTTTACCAGAGCGCACAGCAGAGACAGGAGAAAGACAAATCACTTTACAAGCGAGGGCAGGCCGTATCTCTAACACACAGAAACCCATACACACACACACACACACACACACACAGGGACACGTCGCACACTTAAGTAAATAAATCCTGGGGATGTCAGTGCTAACTGTACTCTCAAGCAGCATTGGGTAGAACAAGCTGCGCTTCATTGTGAGCTAAATTTAAGAATAGCAAAATTCAAGCGAATAACATGAAAGTAAACAAGACTGACAAACACACAGAGAGCAACTAGCTATCAGCTGCTGTGACAATCATACCAGTTGTCAAGGAGATGGTGTCTGTATGTCTGGCTGTTGTGTGGCATGTGAACTAGTGGTGGTGACGGGTGATGATTATGATCGTGTGTGTGGCGTGTGTGTGTGTGTGTGTGTGTGTTTGTGCGCATGTGAGTGAGATGAGGGGTTTAATTGTTTTTTTAATTGCTTTGTTTAATTGCCTGTTTTATATTAGTGATCAATGTAATGTTCTATCTGACAACACTGATCTCTGAAATAGGGCTCTGATATTGCATAGTCCATTAGTTTGTATTAAAAAAAAAAAAATCAATAGGTCAATACACACACACACTGAATCAGAAATTGATTCAGAAATCCAAAACATAATGTCAGGCTACTGGACATAAACACCTACACAGCTGTCTCACTTATGCTGCCTTCCAGCTCTCCTCATGAGCTGCTGCTTCAACTACAGGTTCGGCAGCTGTAAACATGAATTGACGTGCGTTCAAGTGCTTCTCCTCGGAAATAATCCAAAGAAAAAATGGACCATGAAACAAATGTAATTTTTGGTGGCTGTCGTGTCGTTTTTTGTTTGTTTTTTTTTCGAAATGAAGTGGCACAGAGCCACTTTGTGCTGCAGCAGAAGATTGAAGAGGAGAGCAGCAGGCATGTAATTGATGTTTTAATTAATTTATTAGCCCAAAGTCATTCTATATTTTCTCTGTGCTAATTATTTACATAGAATGCCAGAAAATAACATAATTTAATGCATCACTTTTACTAACAGTGGTTGACATGGTTTCCATGCTCTCCGCCCCCTAAAGATCACATCTTGGTAACTCGGGTATCATAAAAAAATCCCACTTTCCCAGTCAAATGTATTGCTTTGTTGGATTGTTCATGTGCATTCATCTTGTAATTTCTGATTGCACTTGGATGCAGCAAAAATTTAACGACATGTTTCTCCACAAATCCAAAAGCAAGCTCTCCTTGGCTTATCACCTCTGTCTGATTATAATATTATGGAAATATTTTTCTTAAGTCATGGCTGAGATATATTTATATTACATTATATTTATTGGACAAAGAATTTTCTTAACATAGATTATTATTTACCCACAACAGTTTAATAGTTTGTGTTTATTATATTTTGTTATCATTCAAACCATGAAAAAGTGAAATGCCTTTAATTAAATTATTTTGCTTGGGTTGTGCAGGCTAATACATCGGTTTACTGCAATTCAAACCCAAAGCAAATACTAGCTCGAATGCGTCATGAGGCCAAACTGCTTTCAGGCAGTTTCCAAAGAACCTGACTACCAACCAAGAGAGACTGGTGGGTTTTAGGCAAGGACAGCAGGACAGCAGCTCTGAGCTGAGCTGTAACACCTCTGCTATTCTAAAATACAATAGTATTTGCCAGAAATAGCCAATACTCTCTCAGTCAATACAGCTTTAGAAAACTAATTTAGTATTTTTCTTAGGGCAAAATCATGAATAAAATGTTTTAAAGACTTTCAAAAGATGTTTTTTAAGATTGCACTGGTGTGACCAAAGAAAATATTCGGTAGCACTACTGAAAAAAAAGACACTCTGAAAATGTAGGCTTCACACTGACAGCTCTACACACTGGAAGCACACAACTTTACGCAGTTTGGAGTTGTGAATAGATTTATACTGCACAGACAGAGTGAGAGAGAGAGAGAGAGAGAGAGAGAGAGAGAGAGAGAGAGAGAGAGAGAGAGAGAGAGAGAGAGAGAGAGAGAGAGAGAGAATGTGTGTGTGTGTGTGTGCGTGAGAGAGAATTAAATTTTAAGAGGCTCATTTATTGACCTCCTCATCTTACAAATCCATTTAGAAACCAGTGCATAAGTCAGGGTAAGCAGCATTTAGATTGCACTACATCTGCCCATAAGCAGAAAGTAAAAAACTAACACTAACACTAACCAAAAGCACAGTAAAAAAAAAATCAACGGGGAAAAAGAAAGAGAGAGAGGCAGCGAGAGAGAGGGGAGATGGAGAGGGAGAGAGGGAGAGAATGCGTGAGTGTGTATGTGTGTGACGGAAGGAAGAGGAAGGAGAGAAAAGAGGGGATGTTCCTATCAAATCCGGCTAAGTCCCAGTCAGGGAGATGGAGAGACAGACAGAAAATAGCTTGCTTCTCCTCTACTTCCACCCATAAAGTCAATTTCCGTCAAAAACTTTCAAATAGCCGATGGCTAAAAACAAACACGCACACACGCGTGCCTGGAAGTGTATACACACACGGGCACACGCACGCGCACGCACACGCACGCACACCGAAAAAATATTCACGTTATAAAGCACTCAGAGTGTGTGCAGTTTGTGTTTTGGGCTTGATGACACAAACAGGAGGATGAAGACAAACGACATGTCAGAAACTGTGGACCGAGACGCTGTCATTTTACTGATATACCTGACAGCCCATCTCCCACACACACACACACACACACACACAGGCACTGTGACTGTAGCTGAGCCGTTTGGGTTTGAGAAAAAAGGGACACTGTTCTCATTTCCCGTCAGTAATAACCATAAACCGCTCAATGAGAATGACTACAAATTAATCACTGGATCACAACAGAAAATAGCTGAACCGCTGTTGGCATGGCAGTAATCACAGAAAATGGCTTCAAGCGTTAATGACTGTTAAGGGTTTTTGCAGTGAACTGAAGGCACTGAGCTACTAAAATCAAGGCCATTAATACTGAAATTTGATGAGTGATTTAGTAGACAAGTGTGCTGGATCACAGATATGGCAGCAATTTATCAAGATAGTGCAGTTCAGCTTCGGCTTCCTTCCTCTTTCTATTCCTTCTCCGTCTGCCCATTCCTCCTACCCTCCCTCTTGCACCCCCTGCCCCGGTCTCTCTCTGTAAATACCACTCTTCTATTATTGACACTGAACTCTGGAGGGGATAAAGACCAGGCATGGCCTTCCCACCCTCTGCGCTATTCACTAGAAAGGAAGCACACAAATGCACATGCTGGCACACACACACACACCCACCCACCAACACACATACACAGACGGAACAAAAACAGAAGAAGCACACACAACATTTTACCTCATATTCCTCAGTCTCAATGAGCAGTTTGGCTGTGGTGATGCGAGACTCGTACGGAGGGACCTCGTTCTGGAGCAGAGGACAACACCACCACACCCACAGTGAGATTATAAAAGCATCCTCAAACATAGTTCTTCCTTTGTCTGATAATAACTCGATCCAATTTCCAGGTACAAAACGTTTCACGGCTATGTGGCTGTTAATCACACCCCAAGTGCTGGCAGGCCGAGTCGAGATCGGCCTGCTCCGGAAGATAAGAGAGTCATAATAGCGGCGGCCCGGGACTTTTGCCTCAAATCACCCCCCCATTGCTCAGTATTTAAATCTAAACTCACTCAAGACCCATTTATTTGGTACACCTTACAACCTATTCCAGCTTCAACTTTACCAGCCATTCTTTTCCCTTTGCCTACCTCCTTGCAGTCTGCCATTGACAGTCATACACACTACCAGTCAAAAGTTTGGACACAGCTTATTGAATGCACTACGTTTTTCATTATCTTAAAGCCATTTTGATCTAAAGGCCAATGCTTAAATTCTTGAAATTTGTTTCTCAGACAAATATAAATAGTGAAGTTGATATCTGATGTATGAATTTCTTTCTAAAGCCTTTGCATTTCCATCAAGGCAAAGCGAGGCTACTTTAGTTTGTTTTTTTTATTTGATTTGTTTAAACATTTTTTGGTCACTGCATGCTTCTACTTGTGTTATTACATAGTTTTGATGTCTTTACTATTATTCTAAAATGTGGAAAATAGTAAAAAAAATAAAGAAAAATGTAGCGTGACCAAACTTTTGACTGGTAGTGTATGCACGCACACATACTGTAGTTTGCAATGTGTTTATTCCATGTAATATTTTTATTATCCCTTGTTTTATTATCTCTTTTTTTTTTATCTCTATTTGTGTCCTTCTATTTGTGCTTGCTGCAGCGCACACTGTGACAAATCTGTTAGTTGAAAGCACTTTATAAATAAACCGGGATCTTATTGAGGGCTGGATGCTGTCAGAGAAACGCAGACTAGGACTCCGACTCACCTGCATGTGTTCCTCCTCTGCGCCGGGAGAGGCGGCGCTCTGTTTGAGGGCAGGCAGCCACGCCCCAACACTCTTCATCAGGTAGTCTCTGCCTTCCTGAACACAGCAAAACACATGATATACCGAACATGTACGCCCCGGCACGTACGCATGCGTGCACAACCACACACACACATAAATGAGTCAGTGGCTAGAAACTACACAGTGGAAGCATTTGAAGAACTTCATTCAAAAACAGGATATCCAATATCTGAAACAACTTACATCTTCTCTTTCAATATGACTGATAGTAAAAAAAATAAATAGAACCATTTTTGGTGCTTATGTTAGGATATTAAGCAATTTAAGCCCTTTGTTGGTAAAATGGGCATACTTTTACTGACGGGATCCTCATTATTTCATAGATATTGAATGATGAACCTTGAAGAGTGTTTCAGATTATTAATATTTGTATTTTATGTTATTTATGTATTTTTTAAATGGAGTACAGAGTGTTGAAAAATAGAATTCTTCATTTTCTGTATGCGGGAAGCTGTGAGGTGTGATTGGAGCCAGCCTGACCCCTAAGGCTTAGTCCCGGCATTACAGGTCCACTTCACCTTCCATCACTTCGTTTGGCATTCTTACAGGCAGCTGAGGCATTTTGTACTTTTTTTTTTTTACGGTGCAAAAAATGTCAAATTATTTCCTCAATTTGAGGGATGGTGGCAGCATGGAGACTAATTTTAACTTCTTTTCAGGCATCCATCAGACAGCAGAAGTTAAAAAGCACAATGAAATGCATAATATGTATTCATTCCCAGGAAAAGGGGAAGAGGATTACTATGTCCTCAGATCTGATATGCCAGGCTAGACATCATTTCATTCATGGCACATTTTTTGTAATATAATAGATGGATGAGGATGTCATGTATCTTTTTTCAATTCAAGCATACATTAGTGACCTTTCTGAATAACTCCAAGGTAATTAGCGGAAACTTTTTTTTTTTTCTTCCCAAAAACTGCTTTGCACTTCCACCGTTCAAACAAAGGTAAAACAGTGCGTATGCCCACACACATTACTGCTCCACAAAAAATTCTTACAGAAAGGCAAACATTTTGAGTTGAAGCTTGTTCGTCTGCCTGTGATAAAATTTTGTAGAGGAGGAACATTGTGTCTGAGCCTTCTATTGAACATCTACAATTTTCACAAATGACTCAAATAAAGAAAGTATTCTTCTCAGACAGTCGTTCGAACTGTGTCTGATACTTCAGAAGAGTCTTGTGGCTTCTTCTCCACTACGAGTCCAACAGGCGACTCTCTCATCTCTCTCTTTATCAGATGACTCTATATGACCTGGATGATCTGCCCAGTAATTAACATTCCTATCTGCATGACCTGTCTGTGTGTGTGTGTGCGTGTTAATGTAAGTGTCCATCTGCTGATTAATGGCATACAATTCAATTTGCTCAGAATAATTAACTCAGCAGATTCCCTCTTTAATGTGGTGATAACTCATCCTGAGTGTGTGCGTGTGTGTGTGTGTGTGTGTGTGTGTGAGAGAGTGTGTGTGTGTGGACTGACCTGGTTTTGCTCAGTACTGAACAGGTAACTGGCCATGAGCTGTAGAGCCTCAGGGTTGTCATGGTGATAGTGCAATGCTCTCTCAATGAACTCCCTGCACTTGTCTGCGGCTCCCTCCTCCATGCTACATACGCGCGCACACACACACACACACACACACACACACACACACACACACACACACACACACACACACACACACACACACACACACACACACACACACACACACACACACACACACACACACACACAAGGGTCAACTCATACATATCTCACTACAAAAGCGATAACATAAAATGGGACAGAAAGTGACAGAGTGTGACAGTGTGTGTTACACTACCAGAGGTCTGTTAAGTAAATCTCTGCCACGGAGCAGTAGGCCACACAAACATCCTTCGCTGTGGGGAGCTCAGGTTCCTCATCTGCTGGGGCAGCAGCTCCAGCCTGCGCCTGCTCAGAGCGGGGAGGGCAGGTGTCTTGAATTTTGCCTAATCAGATTTTGCTACCCATTTTAGATTAATACACTTGGGTGTCCGATGCTCCTGAAAAGCCACGGCAAATGTAATTAATCAAAAGACAGTCAATGTAAAGCTGTTTTTTAACCTAGGAATATTTTATGGAATTGCATAGTTTCCCTTGTGAGTGTGATCTTGTCTGTGGAGCTATTCCCTCAGGGATACTACATCTGATTAAAGATTATTTAAATTATGTGGACTAAAAAAAAAAAGATGATGCTTTCCTTTCTACCAAACCTCCTGTTCTTGAGAAAAGATGAAATGATTAACTAATGTGTGTCAATGCCTTCAAATCAAAAAGAAACATTTTCCCAGGGGTAAATTTGTCTGAATGTAAGCAATGAAGGAATTAACTGTTTACTTACTACTTACTGTTTCATATTCACTCATGTTCATTTTGTCAAGATACAGAAAAAACTATTCAACATGTGTTTTATGATTGAAGTATTGTTGCTGCTTTATGGAGGGATTTAAGTGTGCATGTTTCTCACGCTTATTTTGAAAGACATAATTTGTTGTTATGAAAATGATATGATGAATGATGATGTGCAAGTTGCTGACTTAGCTATACATTTTCTTATGGATGTTTTTTTTTATACATATGCAAAACTTCTTTACATTTTTTTATTCAAGTTGTGAATTCACTCACTCTGATAATAAAAAAGAAGACACTGTTAAGTGTACTATACTATAACTAAATATTTATCAGAACAGAAGCACATAGCATACTTTCATACTGTATACAGTGGCCTTTTTCCACTATATATTGTATATATACACACTTTCCCTCACCTTATTATTATTTTATTTATTTCATTCTTGTACTCTGTTTTTCCCTAGTGATATAGAAATATTGTTTTAGTTTTTTGTTGATTTTTATTTTATTATGTGTCTGTATTTACATGTTAAAGCTATTATGTTAATTGACTAATTGTACTATCGAGGCTTCATTTAAAAAATAAAACGTTTCAAAGATTGTTTTGTATTTTTTTTTAATTGGCCAATAGCACCCTCTTGTGAAAATTAATAATATTACACTAGCATAAACCTTGGGTACCAGTGGCATTTTCCCCTTGGTTGGTGCAGAATTTTATAAGAGGTTACCCATACACCCAAGTAAAGGATATTTACTAATGAAGGGTGTGTGTGTGTGTGTGTGTGTGTGTGTGTGTGTGTGTGTGTGTGTGTGTGTGTGTGTGTGTGTGCGTGTGAGAGAGTGTGTACTCACAGTGGTCTGTGCTTGTTTGTCCAATGCAGAGACTATGACCTGTATTCCTCTAGTATAGTAGTCCACAGCCTCCTTGCCCGTGTGGATCTGTCCCAGGTACATGTACTTACTGTGGCCTTCGTCTGGGCTCAGCTCCACAGCACGCAGAAAAACTTAAGGAGATCGGGTCAAGGAGGTTACAACCGGCCACATACAAAAATATTAGAAATTCATTATTGATGCAGTCATGTGCAGAAGGACACGCTTTCTCAGTCAGTCAGTCAGTCAGTCAGTGAGAGAGAGAGAGAGAGAGAGAGAGAGAGAGAGAGAGAGAGAGAGAGGGAGAGAGAGAGAGAGAGAGAGAGAGCACTCTTAAGTGAAGGATATTCCTTTAGCTTTCTGTGTGTCTCCTTGTTCAGAGTAGATGTGTCCCAGCATGTCCAGTGCCTGCAGGTTAGTGGACTCCAGGTCCAGGGCTCGCTGACAGAAACGGCCAGCCATCTCGAACTCAAAACTGTCCATGCACTCCTCTGTCTGTACAGCAGAGGATGACAGGGTTTAACAAACATGCAGTGGATACAAATCACGATAAAACTGACAACATTAAAAATACAGGACATGTCTGTGAGTGTCACTGTGACCTTCTCTAGTAGCTGTTGTACAGAGTATTTCTCAGACGTCTTCTTCTTGGCTTTTTCCTGCATCCTTAGTTTCATTCTTTCCTGTGGTGACAAACCACCAAGTCCTGTATCTTTTTTGATGAGGGATGCAGGGAGAGAGACATAGTTTAGTCAGTTTTGTGTCATTAGATCAAGAGAGGAGATCAAGTAAAGCATAGTTAGATGTTACATTTCAGCTAATATAGTTGCTGTCCGTAATACATAACGTTACATAGCTGGCAATATTTTGAAACCAGTTCACACGTTACCCCCGTCTGAACAGTTGTCTTTCCTCTTCGTTTTGTTTTTCTTTTTGCCCTTAGCCTGTCCTCCCATAATGATGGAGAATTGTTTTTTTTTATGTTTCCAGAACCACTGTCCTTAAAACAGAATATCTTCCCAAGGTAAGTGTGGACAACACGCGTGGAAAGAGCACTGTGGAACTCAACAGACGGTACTTAGTGCGCATGCTCCAAGCAGTGTATAGGTGGCTGCTACGGAGAGAGGTAGTGGACATAACTTTGGTGATCCTGAAATTCGCTTTCCCACCCAAGCGTTCATATATTTTAGGGAATATGAATGAATTCGTGTCTATACTGAATCTTTACTGCCCGTGGTTTCTCAAAGGGTAAACTACCTTGCTACAAAATATCCCTTTCTGCAGTTAAAATTATGCGCCAAGGCGCTACAACTAGAGGCGGGTCTTTGACATATTGACACGCCTGTGAACCAATGACGCAACGCGTTGACGCTGTACCCCTTGACGCAGCAGGAACTTTCTGGATTTGAACCAATGAGCAGTCACGTCAAATGCACGCACATTTTTTACATTTCTGTTGTAAATAAACGAATGACAGAGACGTTGATGATAGTGAAATCCGAAAATCATAAAAGTAATACGGATTCTCATTCCCTGATTGTGAATTTTAAGGTAATTGACGTATATCGTTGCCTAAGTAAGGATAACCAGTAAGAATGCGTACAGTAATTGTCGGTATCGCTGCTATGTGAGAAGTAGTTGAATGACAAAGCAATGAAAGATTAGCTGCTAGTAGCTTACTGATGCTAACTGCTAATGTTAGCAAGCCAACTCAGCTGTTTAAAACGTAAATGTCACAGCAAATTATAGCAACGTACTGCATGTGCTTGTTGTAACATAGCTAGGTAACAACGCCGCCACAGAAGTAGCCCACTGTCAGTGCTTTTGTTGCTAACCTTACGTCAGTTTCGTACCAGTTGACGTTAACGTAGCTTACTAGCTCAATTGGCTAGTATGTTGTTGTAATGTTACATTGGCGAATATCAAAGTTAGCTAACGTTAACTATTATTGTGCCACTATTACTGTATGTGCATGTAAGTGATCTGTGGCCAAAATGAGGCTTCCTTCTAACCAGTATGTGTCTCGGTCCCATCGCTTGGCAGGCTGCTGTAGCTACGTTGATGTCATTCTTACCCGCCCGTCTGCTGCCAGTCACCAGATTTAGACTGTCGTGCCACACAGGTACCTTGTGGCCAATGCCACCGGCTTTACCTGCCGAGAGAAGTGGACTGTCAACCTCGGGACGAGCGAGGAGCGAGTCACCTAACGTTAGCTAGCAAGTTGGCCTCAGCAGACGTCTCCTGTCCCCATCAGAAGCACGTGGCTGTTGGACTAAAAGGAGGAGTGCCTGTGGCTGTACTAACAGTGAAAGCTGATATGTCGGAGTTAAATAAAGAGGTGGTGGATTTGGTCTGGGGGAGACCCTCCAGTGGAGGGGTGTCTGCCTCAATCTTCCGTAGATGGACCCAAGGTATGATGCGTTGTCTCAATCTGATGATATGAATGAATATGAACTCTTTAGAGCATGGCATTAATACTGACAGAGTTGAGGATTAATTCTCACTGTGGCCATCCATATTAAAACACATGTACTCATGGCTCTGTAAGGTGTGTTTGAATAAAGTGTAGACAGATGGCTTATTTGTTATTTGTATGACATCATCTATTTGTGGAATAACCCTCTGGTTGTTTTATTGACTCATGAAAAGTTTTGTTTTTTTGTGTCATAGGGTTTGTTTTCAGCGAGAATGAGCGCTCAGCACTGGAGCAGTTTGAAGGAGGGCCATGTGCTGTCATTGCACCTGTTCAGGTATTGCGCCAGTTCAGCCTTCTCATAGCCTTACATGTGCAAGCAGATACTGAGTGAGTGTAGCATGTTGTTCTTTGGGTTATTTTCTTGTAAATTTGGATGCTGAGCTTGTGTTTTTCTTTGCAGGCTTTCCTCTTGAAGAACATAATCTTTAACAGAGAAAGCCCCAATTGGAGACACATCTCAGGTAGACTGGCCACTGACATCAACCTCTGAATCCAAGCCGATACTTGCCTGTTGTTTTACATAGTTATCTGACTTGTTCATTTGCTGTGTGTTTTATGTATGTGTCTGGCAGAGGAGGAGCAGAAAGCAACCCTGTGTTCCACGCTGAGTGAAATCCTGGAGTCTGCCTGCTCCAGCCCCTCCACCGGCTACTGCCTGGTGTCCTGGGCCAAGGGACAGAGCCCACACACTAGCACACATACTAACACACAGACACAGTCACAATCACAGGGCACGCCAGAGCCAGAGAGCAGCCAGCCGCCACAAGAGCAGCAACCCAGTGAGTCATCTGTCTGCCACATTACCATGCAAGACACATGTCCAGAATAATAGTGCAGTATTACTCACTCATTCACCTAAGTCTTGCCTGAAGATGTCTTCCAGTGAGACATGATTTAAATGTTCGGTTACAGTTTTAGTTGGTATTAATGACTAACTTGTGTGACAGTGTGTAGTTTTGCTGTAGCTGTTAGTCAAGAAGACGAATGTCACGCTTTGATACTGGACTGTATGTGTGTGTTTTCCTGTGCCTAGTTGCTTTGGCTGCTGAGGACCTTGGCTTTGAGCGATTTCACAGTGTTCTCCAGTAAGTGACACTTATAATACTCACCACATCTAACACTTTGCATCTTCATTCATGGCCTTTGACTTATTTTTGTCTCTCCTCCTCAGCAGAGATAGTCTTGATATTGGATAATATTGTCAATTACTGGTGGGATTTAGCTCTCACCTATCCATGTTTCATCCTTACTAATATGCAGTATTGAGATAGAAAGCCACATATTTATTAGGAGGTAGTAACAGGAGGGTTTTGGTATTTGATTGGTCTAGTCTGCAAGAATTGGCTTTCACACTGAAATAGCTATTTCACTCTGCTCACACAAAGCTGACTCAGCACTTTCACTGATTGCCTAATGAAAAACCCTCCCTCGCTCTCTCACACACGCTCTCTCTCTCCCTGTCACACACACACACCAACTAAATGAAGCGAGGCTGTGTTTGCCAGAGGAATATTGAAGTTTCATCAAACACATAGCACACTGGCAGCCGAGACCGCAGTCAGCAGAAAGCAGTGCTGACTCACCGTGGAGAAATGTGCGCTAACTAAGACAGACAACTTCACTGGCAGGCTTTCCGAGGCAGAGAGAAAGACAGAAGAGACTCCAAACAGACAAGATCACATTTTTCTTTGTCCCGCGTTGCATCGTATTGATTTCTACCCTGTTCTGAAAGTTATCTTTCCTAGCCTGACATGACGGATGCAGTTAATGCATCGATCTCATTGGATTTGACTTGCCGAAAACTAAATAAATTTACTGTCCTTTGAGCGCTTCATAAATCAGCCTTGTGTTTGTGCCCTCCTGCAGCAAGCGGACTGTCCTTTCAGTGTCTGAGTTGAGAGAGGAGGTGCTGTCTCTCTACCACACCTGGGGGGGTGCTGTGGAGTCTTGCTTTTCCTCTACTCTGTCATCCTCACCAAGGTAAAACATATAAACACGATAGGGAATGGGATGAGGTTGGTGATGACTGTATATTTTTGGCCTTATTTTATTGAATAATTTTTATTTATTGTTTTTGAGGTGAGAATTTTTAAGTATTATATATCTCTTCTTTCTGTTTTTTAATCATCATATTTTATCAATGTATTTTTTTTTTAATAATAAAATAAAGACTAATTTCCTCTGATCCTAGGGCAATAGAGAATATAAGAAATGAGATCCAGGACACGATGGAGCCTCTCATAGACCCCGTTCACGGCCATGGCAGGTACAAGAACACCCCTTGCCTATGTCGTAACTTTTTTTCTAGAAACCTGGATGAGCTTGGTTGTAAATGCTTTTTTCAAGACAGGATATGTCTCATGTTTCTGTCATTCTTTTTCATCCTTGATGTCTGTCTATCTCTCTTCTTATCTGTCTTTTCCAGTCAGAGCCTGGTGAATCTCTTTGTAACTGGCCACGCTGTCTCTAATGTCTGGGATGGAGACAGGGAGTGCTCTGGCATGAGTAAGATCACTGCACGTGCACATGTACAGCTTGATTTTAGTAGCCTCAGATTTGAACCATGTCCACCAGGGGCAGTCATCTCACATGTTCTTCTATAGAAGCAGTCCCAGAATTGCACAAAAGTGCACCCTTTTTGACAATTTTACATGACTCAAATTTTTTATATTCTGTCACTCTGTTTTTGTTTCTTTTGTTTCTTCTTGCAGAATTGCATGGTATTCATAAACAGGCATCGGTTGGCTTCCTCACTCTTATGGAGTCACTGCGCTACTGCAAGGTACAGATATCATCATGCATCTAAAAACATATATACATAAGCACAAACAAATTGACCAAGGCCAAATAGTTGGCTTGAAATCCCAAGTATTATGGTAAATCTGTGGAGGATTGTGACAAAGATTGTGTGTTATTGGTCAATACTGACCATGGATTGAGATGGAGACCTACAAGCTGTGAGAGAACTAGGAATACAAATAAACACATGCACACTCAGTTACTTGTGACTGAGAAGTGGAACATTTACAATATGAGAAACACAATCCAAGCAAGAGCTCCCGTGTGAAAATATGTATTTGGGGACTAACAGACTAACCCCAAACACCCCACTCTCCCTCCCCACTTTTTCACTTGCTCACACACATACATTATCTCAAACACACACTAGATCACAAAAGAGATTTAAAAATACATGTGACATGACATATTTTAGACATTTGAAATACACAGAACTTATAGTATCTTATACAGATTGTGTAGTTATTGA
>NW_027281543.1:107500-122500 GCF_046629955.1 Centroberyx affinis | reverse complement strand
GTTGCATTATTCTTCCATTCCCCTGTGTGGTGTTCTCTGTTCCAGGGCCTATCATTGCGCTCTATAACTGTTCTCTGGTGTCTTTTCTGTTCTCTGGTCAGACTCGGCCTTTCTCATCCATGACGGCTCCATTAATCACTTCTCTGTCTTGTCTATCACACCTGGAATACACACACACACACACACACACACACACACACACACACATACTGTGTACACTCCTTAAATAGCAAGACAGATATGTTTACCAGTGTTTTCTTTGTCTGTAATCATGTGAGATACAGGCTAGGTTAGGTGAACGTTTTATCACACCCACCTATTCTAACAGACACACATACAAACGCACGTACACCCTACATAACCCCTCACACACACACACACACCCTTCTTTGCCTCCTCTCAGCCTGTCATGTAGTGAGGCTGTTGGTGCCTGCTAGGAACAAGGCAGGAGACACTGGCCTAGACCTCTGCTTTGTTTTCCTGTAACCGATCCCTACAGACACACTCTATGGCCACTCAGAGCCTCTCAGCACACACAATGGCTCTTTGGGTGGACCGGAGAAAAAGAGAAACCCTAGTAGAGTAGAGTACCCCTACGTGTCCTTACTGAAGTAGCTACCTGCATCAGGAGATAAAGGAAGGAAGAATGAAGAAAGTCAAGAGGGGGAGAGGAGGAAGTACTCCAAACTGAAGTACCTACTCAGGTCAGGAAAAGGCAGGGCGAAGAGGGGTGGGATAAGGCAAGAGGTAGAAAGAGAATGGAGGGGAAGAGTTGTTGTTTTAGCCATTCAGTCTAGTGGGGAGAGAGCGAGAGAAGGGCAGATGGATAGAGATAAAGTTTGAGGCAGCGGTCAGTAGACACCCTGAAGAGAAAGGGAAGTGGAGAAAGTAAATGGTAGAGAGATTACAACAGAGTTTGGTACTTTCTGTGGCGCATGAGGGTGAATGAAGGTGTACAGCAGGAATTCTGGTGTATCAGGAAAGAGGATCACACACTCACACATGTATACATCCAGTCAGATTTGATCTTGTGCAGTGGGACAAGTCTGGATGTGTCTCTAGACCTGACCTGACGGAAAACACACACACACACACACACACACACACACACACACATACACACACACTCTTACTTGCTAATACCAAATTCTTTTTGGTAATTTGAGCTTGTTGACAGTACATGTTTGATTTCGATAAATATGTTTCTGCTCAGAGGGAATGTTCTGCATTACTTTGTTGTTCCCTCATATTCGGGTTGTCGGGGCATTTGTCTGTGTGTGTGTGTGTGTGTGTTGTTCTTTCTCTGTGCCTATGTAGGGTAGCTTGTTGTTGCTCAGCTAAGGGGGTCAAGGGTTTGTGGAACAGATTCAGATTGTGTTGGGTTTGGAATGTGCTCCCTGATTTCATAAGACACACTCACAAAAAGACTTGGCATCGGTGCGGCAATCTGGTGTGTGTGTGTGTGTGTGTGTGCTTGCGTGCCTGTCTTGGTGCGTCTCTGCATGTGTATGTCTGTGTGTTTGCATACATTGAGAGAATGCAGGCTTGTACTCCAGTTTAAGCAAATAAATGTTGGCAGGGGACAGGTCTAATAAATACATACGCTGATTCTCTCTCTCTCTCTCTCTCACTCACTCACTCACACACACACACACACACACACACACACACACACACTAACACATTGGGAATAGCAGAGAAACATGCGCATGCACACATACACACTTACACACACCTTCCCTGTGGAGTGTGTTAGCTCCATGACATGTTTTCCAACTCAGCAGCATCTTCCTCAGGCATCTAATAAAACACAGATCAAAGACAGCTAAGCAGACCTGTCATCCCACACACACACACACACAATCAAAGTAATTTCTGCTGTCGTGTGAGTGTGTGTGTGCTCACATGTGAGTCATTGTCTTTTTGTACGCTCATTAGTCTCCAACATGAGTGTGTAGAGTAGCCATAATAATATGTTTTGGTTTTTTTCTGTAGCTGACCGGTCATTAATGTTTGTCTTCTGGTGATGTGTTGACACCCTGTAACCATGGTGTTTCCAGGAGTTTTACTCAGAGTGTATCTGTCCCGCCCAGGAAGATAGTGTAATAAACAGTTAACCTAGCTTCGGTTGACTTGGTTGGTTAGGTTTGGAGCGCCAGGAGTGTATATGGCAGCCAAAGATCGGTTCATTGGCTCAGCACTTTTGGAAGAGAAAGATTATTTCTTTAGTTCAGGTTTAAGGCTAAGTTTGGATTTTACATAGGCAGAACAGTCTGTGGTTCATGGCAAGTCACTTTCACTTCTACATTTAGTCAGTTAATCCCTGTACTAAGTAGCAGGCCTTTTTCAGCACTTTTTTTCCTCTCGGGACAGCAGACTGACCTTGCTCACCCCTATAAGTGAAACATACAGACGCATCTAGCTAATGACAAATCTACTGTCAGATTTATGGAGCCTGTAACGTTAACACAACAGGCCCCTGCCTTACACTAGACATTGTATGACAGAAAAGTGTGTGAGTGTGTGTGTGTGTGTAAGCTCATCTGTGTCTGTGTGTGTTTCTTTGTGCCAGCAGCTGGGAGTCATCTCTTCTCGATGTGTCCCCTTCAACCCCATTTTCTCGCTCTCTCCCTTTCTCTCTCTCTCTTTCTCTCCCTCTCTCTCTCCCTCTCCCTCCGTGAGTAAGCCCTGAGGACAGTAATATGTGGGCAGTGAAACCCTAGCAGCCTGTGTGGATCTGAGGCTCTAGCTTTAATAAAAGCCGGCTAAGGGAGATGAGCAGGGTTTATTTGCTCTCCAAAAATACTGTGTGTTTGTCTAACACTCCGCTGTCATAAACACACTCCCTTCGCCACTCATATGGAAGAACAGTGAGAGCCCCTGACTCTCCCCTTTGCACTCCACGCTCTGTGTGTGTGTGTTTGTTGATGACAGCAAAGGCTGAAAACTCATCTTTTTGAGAAGTATCTCATGTCACCCTCTCCTCACTGAACGATATCCCCTCTCCTCCTCTCACTCTTAACTGCTCTTGGAAACAATCCCTTATGCCTCTCTCCTAAACTCTTATTTTATTGTTTTCCTCACACAGGGATGTTTTGAGGGCACTATGACTCTCACCCTTGCACTCCTTATTATTGGTTGCTTGTAATGTTGCAGATGTAGGAATTGAAGCTTATTCTACTGTTGCACTCATTGTAAGCTCTGGATAAGGGCATCATCTAAGTGCCTAAAAATCTAAAATGACAGAGAGCATGTTCCTAGCCCATCAGAGTTGTCCCATATCACTGGGATTAGAGGGTTTTGGTTGAGGTTAGCGTGTCAGTTAATCAGCGCGCATTGTCGGCCAATCACAGGAATCATCCTCCTTATAGATGCACACACGCACCACTGTAACACACACACACTCAGCTCTCATTTTGTGTTTTGCCCTCATTTCTTCTCCCCCTGGCAACGCTGATCTTTCTAAACTCCGGCAACAAACAAACTGTACAGTTACTCATAAATCATTGGGTGTATATGTAGCACTCGATTTCCTGATTGTGTGTTTGGAGTGAAAACAAGCCGTCTAACTTTATCAGGAGATCAGTTAATAACCCAATGGGTCCCGGTGATTGCATTGGCCCCTCAGATTACACACACACATACAGTCTACATTAGCAGTGCACCACGCACCACTGCTGGGGGGTTGCCTTGACTATTATCAAAAATGTAGTGTGTTGTACGTTGAACATAGTGTTCCTAAGCCTTGATCAGGCCACTCACAATCTGTTTGTTGTCCAATGAGACCAAGGAACAACAGATCTGATTCTAGATGGTTCTCTGGTTTGTTCCCTCTGCACTCCGTTGTTCTAATGTTTCAGCACTGATGAGGCCACATTCTCCCATAATCTGATCTAATTTTTCCTCTCCTCCCCCTCTCTATCCCTCGATCCCTCTATACTCCATTTCTCTTCAACCCTCTCCATTTTTTCGCTCACTCCTCTCCTATTCCCTCTTGCTCTATAAATATCTGCTTCTCTCAATGCGCCATTTCTCTCAACTTTTCCTTCTTTTTCTCTTGCTGTCTATTTCTCTGTCTCTCCCTCTCTCTCTCCTTCCTGTCTCTTCTTCTTCTTTCAAACTCCATCTCTTTGTCTTCTCTGTCTCTGTCTCTATGTAGGAGATGTCTCTGGTGGGTCCTGAGTCTCCATCAGAACAAGCCAGGAGGGTCTTCCAGTCGTTTGATCCTGAAGGTAATTAACAACAAGCGCTCCTATGGAATATACGCATGATTGTGATCATGCTAATGATTTGCATTTGTTTCCCCCCTGCACACTTGTTTTTATAGGTCATTATACTTTATTTGCCCATTAGTACACCAGCTCTATTGAAATAGAGTGACACAGATGTAGTTTAATCCATGTAAACTTTCACTCTCTCACAGCCACACACACACATACACAAACTGAGAGAACAATATCCTGGTCCTGTTGTCTTTTCTCTTCCCTTTTTCCTGGTGGAGCAGATGCCTCCATAACCTCCCCTGCCCTCCTCGCCTCTCCTTTCTTCTTCCCTTGCTCTTCATTTTTCCTGGAGGCAGAACAGGGGTCTGTCTCTGTTCTCTCATCTCCACTGTTGTTGTTTAGGTTGGTGAGATCAGCTCCTCTTACAGCTGAGTCAACCACCCCGTTTCTTCCCTCTCTCGTCGTCCTCCTCCTCTTCCTAATCCTCCTTTCGTCTCACTTCCAGGTGACTGGGGGAAAGGCGAGGGGAAGGACACAGAGAGTGACAGAGTGAGGATAGGAAGATAGAGAGAGGATAGTTAACCATGTGTCCCTTGTCACAGGAACTGCATGTCAGATGTCAGCAGCACTCATTTTTTTAGACAAGTTGTAGCCACAGGATTAGAGTGTGGGATGTGTGTGTGTTCATGAGCACTTAGAGACAAGAAATAGTATCTAAGTGAAACTCTGGTGAACATCTGCTGTGTAATAATTTTCCTGCAAGAGGCAGAGAGAATTAGGAAGTCACACTCAAGTCATGGGCATGCTTGCCATTCACACTACACGCCAAGAGAGCAATCCATGTTGCAAGTCTATTCAGCTGAGACCCTGATTAAATCACCAGTCATAACACACACATTCATATTCATGTGTTTTTATTGTGAAATGAAGTGTGCTGTTCTCTGTCGCCGTAAACAACATTCCTCAATCCCTTCTTTATAGGAACAATATGCTGATTTGCAGAGTTCTGTGTGTGTGTGTGTGTGTGTGTGTGTGTGGGTTCCATGTTACAAGGAGGTAAACCCTACCAGCTGAAAGCAGTCTTGCCTGCTCTGGACGCCTTGACAACAAATATGTAAACAGAGCTATCTGGCCCAAAATCACACCAGAGAAAGATGGAACAAGGCGAGGGAGGGGCGACCGTGCATCTTTTTTCTTTCCTTTTTACCCCGTTCTGCATCTGTCCCCTCTTGTTGCACAGAAAGCGGCTTTGCTTGTTCTGAGATCCGCTTCTGCTATCGTCTGCCAGGACATTCTGCATACCATATGGTCTTCACTCGCACACACTCGTGCAAGGGCACACACACTCACAGAATATGTGCTCACACATACATACACACACTGATACACACATACACAAGTGGGATATGCGCGCACACATAAACACACAATGGTGTATACACACATGCTGTAGCCAGCAGCAAAGTTGAGTGCTGTGTAAAAGGGCCATAAATCTGTCTGTGTCACATGTAGAGTCAGCACAGCTTCTTGTGTTATGGAAGAAAGGCGCCAGTCAGACAAAGGCGTTCACAGTGACTCACCGGACATACACACTCAGCACCTGACTGTTTCAGCATGTTCCTTGATATTTAGTCCCTGTGTAGCGTCCTCTCTGCTCGTTGGCAAACCCTCAATTGTCACTGTGGCAGACTGATAGAGGCTGGCATTGAAAAGACACGACTGAGTCGCCTGAGAGAGGACGACCAGAGTGCTTACTTAGTTAGTCTTTTTCACACCGCATTAGGGGTTTATGTATGTGTACACAAGGCCACACAGACTCATGTGCTAGTGTTTAAATGAGACAGATATGTGCCCGGACACACACACACGTTTTCAGGCAAAAGCACATGTTAGTGTTTAAAGCTGGTCCTCTCAGGTAGAGCAATCATCACGGCTGTGGAATGTAGGTCAGAGAGAGAGGATAAGGTGTGTGTGTGTGTGTGCGGGTGCGTGCATATGTGTGTGTGTGTGTGTGTGTGTGATTGTTAGTTGTGTGAGATGAGTTCACTCCCCAGGGCCCAGTGATGTAAATAGTGTTTGTGCATGTATGTAGGTGAAGGCTCCCCCTGGTTTTCAACTTTATGTCACTGAGGCTTTTTATGTTCCGTCTGGGTCAGCCAGTGCATCAGCCTCTCTCTCTCGCTCTCGCTCTTTCTCTCTCACTCCCCCTCTCTCTCTCTCTCTCGCCCTCTCTGTCTCTCTCTGTCTCTGTCTCTTACTCGCTCTCTCTCTTTCTCTTTAACTCTGCTTCTCTCTCTCTCTCTCTCTCCCCAGATAATGGTTTCATCCCAGAGTCTCTGTTGGAGGATGTGATGAAGG
The DNA here is from genome assembly GCF_046629955.1 of Centroberyx affinis. Lineage (NCBI taxonomy): Eukaryota > Metazoa > Chordata > Actinopteri > Beryciformes > Berycidae > Centroberyx > Centroberyx affinis. Next base: position 115,919 of record NW_027281543.1, on the reverse strand, counting down.
CCCTTGACCTTGTCTCAGAGCCCGACTAGTAAGTGATTGCATGCTCAAGGCTTTGTGTGGTGTGTCTGTGTGTATATTTTAGCCTGTGTGTGTGCGTGCGTGTGTGTGTGTGTGACACCTGTAGAAGTTCTAAAGTTCTAACTCTTAAGTCATGGCCAGGCCAGGTCAGCAGCCCTGTGCTCATGTTTCACTACCAGGCTACTATAAAGTAAGACCAGAGAGAGCCCACTATAAAAGCGCAGGAAGAAAGAAAGAACGAAAGAAAGAAACAGAGGGTTAGAGGGAGACCATTAACTGCAGGAAGAAAGACTGAGAGAGGGAGGAAACGCTTTAAAGCGCCGCTTCAAACAGAAGCACGTTCTCATCTGAGACACAGTAAGCCCTAACGTCGCAGCCGTGGGCCCGGCCAAGTAACCGGACCACTGATCTGCTCTCCAGACCCCCAGATGGCCAATACATCACAACACAACACGGCATACAGGGGGAGACTCCCAACGCAAACAGGCCTGTCTCATTCCTTACCACACAGCGAGAGAGTTATAGAAGGGTTGCCACCATGTGAAAAAGTGATCACACTGATCCACTGTGTCTGTCCGTCTCCGTTCATTTCAATTCATTTTCAATGAGAGCTGTCAGTTGTCCGGACAGCGCTGATGACGCGTCCGTCTTCGTCAGATTTACGTCTGTTTTGACGGACAGAAAGTTCAACCCAGTTGAACTTTTTGTGGATGGACGGATTCGTCACCGCAAATCAGAGGCGTTGATGTTCCAAAACAGCCCAACGGACAGAAATCTGTCCGTTAGTAATTCTGTCCGTTTTCTGACGGATCAGTGTGGCCGCGGCCTTAGTATTCTAACAAATGATTGATGGGACAAAAAATAAAACAAATTACAGGGTCCTTGGTTGACATAATGACAAAGACATCACAGACAGACTGGATCTTCTATATTTTAGAGATATTGAATGATGAATTTTGGGTCGTGAAATCAACTTTTCAACTCTTCTTTTCTTCTGTTAGGGTAGTCTGCAAATTGCTCTCAGATAAAAAAAAAATCCACCCTTAAACAGATTTTGGCAAATTTCACTTTTAGTCCTTTCATCACAAATAGTTCAGTTTAAAGTTGTGAAAGTGTAGAACATGCACCCAAAGCTGGAAATTTGAGAATCACTTTCAACACTTTAATCTGTAACGTCATGGAAGTGGCAGTCAGCTGCTCTGCTGCCATTTGTGGTAAACCAACTTAGTGGATACTGACCATACCCAGCAAAACCTGTGTTAAAGCTCCACAAAATAACATTACAGTCTTGATTCTTTGGTTTGTAGTGTTTGGGATAGAGTTGTTACTCAATATCTTAGAAACAACATGAATTCTGGTTTACAATGAATATTTGTTTTACAATTAAGCTTACTTGCTTATTTTAGCTTGAAAAGTGTAAATCCACCCTAAAACAAAATGTCAGGAACTTGTTCCTGTGAACATGAAAATCACCTCTCTAAATCTGGATACCAGACAGCCAATGCTCTGATGCGTAATGTCATCAAAAACAGAGCAGTTGTATTTCATTGCAGTGCTGACAATGAGGAATCAGACAATGTGTCCACATTCCCATAAAACTCGCCATGGGTATCATCAGTGTGTCTACAAAATCACTCTTCCATTTACTGTCCGTGGAGCGACTCCAGGATTTGTCAGTTGGTCATTTAACAACATTTTCAAGTGAGCCTTGGCTCTCTTGTCTCTAGCTTTGATAGAAACGTGCTAATGTTCATTGATTTAGATTGATCTGTCCAGTCACATAAGAACAAAATAAGAGTAAAAGTGACATGGAAATTGATTCATAATATTCACATATTGTTTTTATTCAGTGCCAGCTATGCGCTGCGTGTCTGTATTTAATTCGTGAAGAAAACAATGAACAACTGTACAAACCACCAGTCTGGACAAACATCAGCTGACTGCATTACACCCCAACCAGGAAGTTTCCACTCATTGTTGGAACATCTAAAGACACAACGATTAACTGTACCATGCTGAATGTGGGAATTTGCATGCAAAATCATCTCGTGTACAGTTGGTTTTTAATTGAAGAGGTCATGTGCAGTCATGCGGTACAAACAGTATAAACCCACCACGAACAACTAATTCCCATGATCCCCACCAACTCACGCACACGCCCACTCGCTCATAATAATGTGATATTGATCCCTGTAGGGAAATTCTCTTTTTGCTTGCTCCCCTCCACAGGGAGGTCAGAGGTCTGGAGCTGGCAGGGATTCAGTGTGTTGCTCAAGGACACTTCAGCAGGGCGGATGCCTGCTCACTGCGCCGCCCTGCCTCATCTGCCACTTGAAGATAGATACAGCACTAGGTGTAAAAACAGTGTCATTCCCTTCCTTCTGTGTCTGGATATGAACCTTGTTTCTCTCCTTACTTCCTTAAAAGGGCAATCTGACTAGTGCTTTTATCACTGTGGAATAATAATAATAACACTGCTCTAACACACAGGAATGTCTGGAAAGAGGTATATTTAGTAGCACCGTGGTATTCATGAAAACACGCACGCACCAAAACACGCATCATAACTCCACATTGAGTGATGAGGTTATTGCAAATTGCAGTTGGTTTTCGTACACATCACACACAGAAGACCACTATTTCATACCCTGCTGATGGCTCTTTCTCACTCCCCTTCTCTTTTCGCTCTTCTCTGTCTATCCCTCTCGTTCTCTCTCTCTCTGTATCCGTTTCCCGCTGCCTTTCGTTTATTTACCTCCTTCCCTATCCATCTCTGTTTATTCCTCTCCGCCTTCTCAGTGTCAGTCTGATGAAGAGTAAGCTGGATCCAGAGAATTTGGGCATCATTCTCTTAGGCCCATTCCTACTGGAGTTCTTCCCTGATCAGGTAAGTGTGTATGTGGGTGTGTGTGTGTGTGTGTGTGTGTGTGTGTGTGTGTGTGTGTGTGTGGGATGTGCACTAGAAACAGCAGTTTATATCTATACCTAATAAACACTGGTCATGTATGAGGTCATCACAGGTGGTCTTCCTCATCAAAACTGCACACATTGTATTACAGACACCCTCCACCATACATGCAGTCCATATCACAGTCAATAAAACAGCCGTGCACGGAGAGACACACAGACACACACACACAAGGGTGCACACACTGACGCTAGCATCTATTTCACAAGCATATGCGGAGTGCTTTTCTTGCAAATCAAAGGTTTTTCTGCCAAAAACATTCCTGTGGCGTCTCATGTGAAACGTGTGTGTGTGTGTTCACCATCATATGACGTTACTAGCTGAGGAGAAGCTCAGAAAGAGCAGTGAGATGCCTTTAGGAAACGGATTGGAGGCAGAGTGTGAGCGAGCGAGAGAGAGAGAGAGAGAGAGAGATAGAAGGAACTGTGTTAAAGTGATCAGGGCTTAAGGGACTCACCAGAGGAATGGCCCTCAGCCACAAAGAAATTATACTGCCATTAGCCAAGTGGACACACACACACACACACACACACACTCAGACACACGTGGGATTGGGGTGAAGGTTAGGGTTTCACATACAGGCACATAAACACAAGAAACTGGACACGGTTCTCAAACACACAACACACCCTATTAGCATTCCGCACCTTTCAGCCAAAGACATGGGAAGTGTTTTGGCTCAATGTGATTGTTTAATCATTTTTGTAGTGTTGGCTGTTTGGTAGAATTGGGAGGTATAGACGTGCTTCAATACACAAATGCACACATACACACACACACACACTTCAACACAAACACGTGGGATTTAACGTTAGGGCTTAGGTTCCAGGCTGAGGTATGTTGGTCTGACTGTCGGTTCAAGAATGTTCTGTCTGTCTCCCTCTATGTGTCTTTACCTCCATCTTTGTCAGAACAGTTAGCACAGCCACTCACCAACAACACCGCATGTTTTTCACCCTCCGCTCTGGCTGTGTTTCAGGATTCAGGAATCCCAGACTCGTTTCCTGTCTACCACTACAATGGACTTAAACAGTCCAACCACAACGAGAGGGTAAGACTCTCTCTCTCTCTCAGCTCTGTCTCTCTCGCTCGCAGACACTGAAGGTGGCTGTTCCATCTCTCTCTTTCTCTTTTTCCTGTCTCTCTCTCCCTCTCTTCTCTCATCATGCAGAAACACACACACACACACTCAGTTGGAGGCAGCAGGCCACTCCAGAATAAACAGTAGCTATTGCGAGCCTAATAGCCTGTCCATCCATCCAAAAACCCTGGCTTAGCCTCCTATTTCTCCAAGTCGTTTCAACATGGAGGCTACTGTCAACAGCCTGGCTGTGATAAATGGTGAAGCCCAGGCCTATTAAGCAGGCTTAGTTTGATGGATGACTGTCAGTGGATGTAGTTGTTTAACAGGGTGGCTGTGCAAGCCTGGTACTCAGGAATATCACTTACTTCATCTGTCAAGTTTGTCTAGTCTGTAAAACACATTCCCTTTTCCATAGTGCTACCTGTAAGTGTATGAATGCCACTGCATGCATACCCACACAAAAGCACACACACACATACACACACACACACACAAACACTCACGCACAGGGCAGCAAGGCGCCTGTAAGGTTGTGATGGCAATTCCTTTCCCATAGTTCCAGATGGGAATAACAGACCAACAGTCCCCTGCAGCTGGTGTGTGTGTGTGTGTGTGTGTGTTGGTTTGTGTCTCCTATACGTGCATCCATCCCTCTGCATTTCACCTCTGACCCCTTCGGAGGAAATGTCTGAAAAGTGATTGATAGAGTTGAAGCCTGTCAAAGCTGGCATAAAGACGTCAGGCTTTAAAATTGTGTGTTTAGTTAACTCTGTGTTAAGTGTGTATTGACCTACGTGTGTGTGTGTTGCCAGGTAGAGTACGTGGAAGGGACGTCCCTGGTGTTGGGCTTTGAGGACCCCATGGTTCGGACAGACGACACTCCAGTCAAGCGCTGCCTGCAGACCAAGTGGCCCTACATCGAACTGCTGTGGACCACTGACCGCTCCCCATCACTCAACTAGCACCGACCAAGTCTGTGTGTGTTTGTGTGTGTGCGTGTGTGTGTGTGGATGGACCACTACTGCCCCCGCCCCCTCCACCTTCCCCACCCTGCCCGCTGACCCCCACAGGTCAGCAGGTTACAAAGACTGAGACGCATACACACGTACAAACACACAGACGAGAGACTTTTGGAAAGACACACACGCACCCAAGAGACTGAGACAAACACCTTCATGGACAAGACATACATGTCTGAGACCCACAAACTCACATTTACTGTTCATGCTATTGTCTGTTCCACTTGGCTTGTAAATTGACACGCAGGATGTTTATGGTGTGATTATGTAAAAAACAAACAAAAAAAAAACTGAATGACTGTTTATTTTCTCACAGCTCTGCACTGTACCGGCTCCTTGGCTACAGTTTGGCGGTTAACAGCTACACTGCTTAGAGAGCAAACTGGTTTGGTTCATCGGCTGGTTCTGCTGTGTGTGTCACCCAGTCACACGCTGAACCACATGTACAGCCAGGCGACTGTGAAACACTACTGTTACTCCAGCTATAGGACTGTTCGAGGGAAAATTACCAAAGCCTTCCACATATGAGAACACACACACACACACACTATCACACACACTTCCAAGCGTTTACAGCGTAAAGGGACCAACCCACACGCAGGGAACTGGAGCTCTGAACAGGAGGTTTCTTCAGTGTTTTCACCCAGAAGTAAAAGTGCAGGCTGGTGTAGGTGCGGCGTGTGTGCTTTATACACCACAACAGGACGTTGACCAAGTACTCATGTATTTATTACCACGCTCCAAGGTTCTGGAATAAACACCTTTTTTTGTTCAAAGCTCTGTGTGGTATATTTGGTTTTTGATGTATGGTGTAGCTTTGAACCTGTAGATGTTTGCCTCTGTGTGCCTTTTGTGTCATAAATATGAAGTCGCGAGTCCCGACCCCTACGCAGAACGACCCCGGGGTTGCAGAATGTCCAACTAAACACCGGGTCTGTTTGCTTCCCCTCCTCACTAAATCACATGTCAGGTTACATTTCTTGTCCCCAGAGACTCTAAATCAGTAATTCACTAAATCCACTAGACACTGATGGTGTTTAATTCCCTCTCTGTAAACAGACACAAAAATGTTCTTCACGCCTTCAGTCATCATCAAAAGCTACCAGAACAGGAAAAAAACAATGTGGGACATCCAATTCTCTCATTACAGCCCATATCCATCATTGGCTTTTATTATACGGTGTCCTGAAACTTAGTGGAATGTTTGGCATCTGTTTCGGGAGTTTTTTAGACATTTCTCAGACAAGGTGCAGGTAGTTTTGAAGTGTAATCATCACTGATACTGTTGGAAGAGAAGCACTTGGTAGCATGTAAATACTTAGTACTGGCTAAGGACAACACATACTTATCCCAGTGATTGTGCACATGTGCGCGTGTGTGTGTGTGCGGATGCTCCACTATGCATCTATGTATGGGAGTGCTGCAGTAATGGCTGGGTGTGTGTGTCTAATGGATGTGCCTAATGGAGAAAGGATGTAGGCCTAATCTGTGACCGGACAGTCTGATAAAGTCTCATTAGGGGTGCGTGTGTGTGAGAGAGAGAATGAGCAGTGTATAAAAATTACAATACATAAATAAAGAAATGCTGTGTGTATGCAGTATTCAATTCAGAATGGCCTGCAGTAAATCTGTGATCAGAAAACAGATACTGGCAGAATGGCATGTGCGTATCGGGGTTCACGTGCATTCCTGGAAATGGGATATCTTGTGTGTGAGAATTTTTATTGGATGCAAGACAGTGGAAAAAGTAATGGCAGCCCGAGTCCACACACACACACACACACATACACACACATACTTACAGACACTGAAACTGAGCTACAGTAAAACACAGCTACCTGACAAACAGGCGTCATAACACAGACGCACTAGAGCCAAACAGGGGAGAAGAACAGGAATTAAGTCTGGTTCCAGCCTCCTCTCTCCATCATCCTCACCATCCCTCTCTTGTTCTTTTCTTCTGTAAGAAAGAAACAGAACACATCTGTCTCTGCTCCTATGTCCTTGTGTTTTGTAGACCTGTTTTTTTTTTACTCTGTTCATCCTAGATTTACATAGAACAAGCTGAGAAAGAACAGACCCTCACTCACTCCCCCCTTCTCTCTCTCAAACACTCACGTAACACACTCAATTTTTACATCAGAAGAATTTCAGGGATGTGTAGCCCATAGAGGGGACTCAAGGGGCATAAGTGTACATTCATATAAGAGAACAATAAAGGAAGGGGATAGTGTTAACGGAAGGGAGGGGATAGATGGATGGATTGATGGATGGATTGACGGGTTGAGGAGGAGAGCAGGTCAGACAGAGAGAGTGGGGGTGAGAAACGTGTGAATTCTCCATCTGGCAGGTCAAGGTTGTTCACGTGGGCTGTTCTCATCACTAACACTTTAGGTCTCTCTCTCTCTCTCTCTCTCTCTCTCTCTCTCTCTCTCTTTCTCTCTCACCTGGTTCTCATCACCTCTCCTGACAGCAAGCACACTCCAGTGCCATACTGCTATACAGTGCTGCTCCACTGCAGCTTTACAACTGTGAAACTGGCTTTGGGGTTTAATTTATCATTAATGTGCCCATAAAGCATGGTTTAATTAAAACAAACTCCTCGCGCTGATAAGCAGCAGATTGGGAGTTGGCCTGGATGTGAGTGCAATATGCAGCACTTCATCTCTCTCTTCCTCTCTCTGTCACACACATGCGCGAGCGCGAAATGAGTTTTTGATAAGATAAATCTTCAGAAGTGTGCAGAGCTAAATATACAAGAACCAGCCTGGTCTAGTCTGGCACCTTTGTAAAAGTGCTTTTCATTGCAGGATATCCCTTTCAGCAAGAGCGATCCAGTATGTTACCTCGGAGATTTAGAGGGAAAATCGCCTGGTGTTGAGTGAAAGGGTGAGCGGGCCAAAACAGCCTATACTTGCTCAGCTCAAGAGATTTCTCCTATAAACCGACATAATAATTACTGGCATAATTGCAAGTGATTATTCTCAACGGAAGGAAACGCGCCCCGGTTTTAACTGTATGGTTAGAATAAACCGGTCAATAAAAGGGAAGGAAGTAAAAGGTTGTTTGTTTTTAATATTAACCTTTACATTTGCGTGCATGTGTGTGTGTGCGTGTGTGTGTGTCTGTGTGTGTGAGAGAGAGAGAGCGAGAGAGAGAGAGATAGTGCGCAAATTTCTAGAAACTGATTTCAGACGTCAGTTGTAAATCTCGCTTTAATTTAATATTATTTACTGTTTCAGGATCAAGCCCGCAGCTCGCAGGAAAAAAAATCTCTCTTCGCCATAAAAGGAGCGGGCCTGGTGACGCGCCAGCCCGTAGCGCGCTCAG
>NW_027281543.1:82500-102500 GCF_046629955.1 Centroberyx affinis | reverse complement strand
AATGTGTCTGTCACTGTATCCGTCTCTATCAGATAACGTTTCTCTCTCCCTCTGTCTCAGTCTCTGGTACACAGGATTCAGTTTTCCTGCCTTATCCCCTCCTCTCTTCTCCTCTTCTCTCCCACCCATCTCCAGTCGCAGTCTTTCTTTCTCTCCCGCTCTCCTCCCATGACCCCTCTCACCCTGTACAGTGATATGAGGCACCAGCGGAGTATGATAAGGAGTTATGGAGGCTATCAGGTGGCACATCGTAAACAGCAGATCAAACACACGGCCCTTATCGTCCACTCCATCATCCGCTCTGCATAAACTTCCTTCGCATGCACACACACGCACACACACACACACACACTCTCTACTAATTGGCTGAAGTTTATTTAAAGATCTGTTTTATGTTGTTTATGTCAATGCCAACTAGTCAGGCCTATAGAATAATCACATTGTGAACTCAATTGTTCTCAAGGGGGAAATAGTCTTCAGCCACAATAATGCTGCAATAACACACAGTTCTCAGCACGTCTTAGTCATGTGTCGAAGACGGGATTTCTCTGCCTCCAGGAGCTTTAGTGTTGGATCTTAATGTGAATTTATGACCGCTGAGACAACACACTATAACACACACTTCATGTGCACGTACACATGTATGCGCACGTGCACATGTGTGTGGTTACGAGTCATTAAGCTTCACCTCGGGGTGTCTCCGACATGGAGAGCAATTCATTATGCGTACAGACGTTTTGTGTGCACATACACACTTAGACGCACTCATTTAAACAAACACACACCTAAGTGGGTCCATTTACATTTTTATATATAAACCACAATGAGTTATTCTTCCTTTTATATAGCTGTAAAGTTGTCTGTTTAGGCCTGATACTCTCTGCACAGTTGGAGCAGCGCTTTGCTCCAAACGTTTAAAATTCTGGTTTTACTGGGTTTCACCCTCAAGAGGATGCCTGCACTGCAATGCAATGTTGATGATGATGACTTGCTTCACTGTTAATATTTGTGTGTGTGTGTGTGTGTGTGTGTGTGTGTGTGTTTCAGATGACCCAGACCCAGAGGGACAGGGGTTCTGCCAGGCTGGCTTCAGTGTGGATTTTACCAAGGTAACGACCGCCGCAACAATCGCACATTATCGCCACGGCAACCCTGCGTCCCCTTCTCATACACAAGCAAACTACAAGCAGAGAAGTTTCTCCAAACACGAGACTCCCTTCAGAGATTTATTGTTTGTCACTAGAGCATCGTCCACTCCCCGCCCCCTAATATGACCCATCCCCTCTGAACACAATAGACACACCAAATACACACACACACACATCGCACACATTCTTTCACTGTATAGTCAATGTGAACTTTGACCTCTGTCTCACGGTCGAACTCTACCCTCCTGTACAGGAAGCTGTCATTCTCAACAGGATGTCAACATGCATGACAGCAAGAATCATATACGCACACACACACACACGTTATCCCCCCTCCTTGTCACGTGTACACACACGCCTACATACACGCTACTTACACCTCTGGTCACACACACACACACGCACACAGGTTTCCGTAAACTCGCAAATTTATGTCACATGACTAACCCTAACTAATTTTATTTCTTCCAGGAAGGAACGCTGGTAGTAGGAGGGCCTGGAAGCTTTTACTGGCAAGGTAACTGAGATCTGTGTGTAAACTCTGTTTGGTCACTCGCTTGTGATGATTTCATCGATGGAAAGGTCTTTAAATGAGAAAATACAAAAAGAATGGAGATGAGTTTAGCAGTGAGCACAGCCCTCGGGGACACACGCGCGTGCACACACACACACACACACACACACACACACACACACACAGACCAGCTCAATCTGCATTTTATCCCAAGGGTCCAAAGAAGGATAAAATGGAAAGAAATCTGTCTCTTTTACTTTCTTTGTCTCTCTGTTTCTCCCTCCCTTGCTCCCTCCATCCCTCTCTCTGTCTGTAACAGTGTAGCAGGAAGTGGGTGTTTGGGTGATGTAATGAGCTCATCAGAGGGTAATGGAGTGTGGAGGAACTGCCCCTCTGCCCCGTGATAAAGTAAAGAGGGGGGGGAAAGAGACTCAAGGGCAGGCCACAGGGTTGAGAAGGACAGAGGGAAGGCAGGGAGAATAAAGAGACAGAGAGCAAGACAAAGCAGGGAGGACAGCGGGAGAGAGAGAGGATTGTTAAGGAGATGACAGAAACATGTTGCAGAGGAGAGAAAGAAAGATGAGAACCGAGAGAGAACATGAGCGAGTCAGGCAGAGAGAGGAAGAAAGATGGATCTCCTGGTTGATAAAAGCAGCGGGGAAAGCTGCGCTGAGGTCAGCGAGCTCGCTGGATATCAGGCTAGACTAAGCAGAGGGATGAAGTGTCTTAATAGGTGTAGACACAGCCAGGCGGTGTCAGAGTTCAGCTGTTGAAGTGTAGCGCTACTCCCCCAACTCCAGGTGTGTGTGTGTGTGTGTGTCCATTTCTATTCTCCCCTCTCCAATCCCCCCCCCCCCCCCCCCCCCCCCCCCACTTATCCTAATTTAGAGGTAACTTCGCACTGCAGCTGTTTTTAAGGGAGAGGGAGACAGTTATTGATCGGTTGCACAAAGTCATTCCCTCTCTCCCTTCCTTTCTTTGCAACCTCTACCTCTGTCACTCCGCAGCACTTCATTTGTTTAAAACAGAGAGACGAAGTGAGAGAGAGTTTATGTTATTACAAAAGCTCAGAAAGAAAAAGGGGGCAAGAATGACCAAGAGTGACGATGTGAGATGGAGAAAAAAAGAGAGAAAGACAAAAGAGGAAAGTGGCTCAATGATGGATATTTCACAACTGCTGCCCAAACTATAACCACAACTTTCTAATTTGGGTTATTGTTTGGTGTTAGTACTATAGTCACATAATGGTTAAATAATGAATGCTCCAGCATACAACAACACACACATTAAACGGGCATCACAACTGGCCTAATGGACTGCTCTCTTTCTATTTCGCTCTGCCCTCAGCTTGGCAAGGCTGGCTGCCTCCAGTTAAAACACTTCCTCCGAATGTTTATAAAAGCACTCAGCCTGGACTTTATGGTCTCTAATATACAACGATTATCCACAGCCTTTGGACTGACTCTTTATAGGAATCCCTTTTTATATACAAACTTGGTATCACTGGGTGTAAAGGACACTTAACACTTACGAGCAGCAATGACTTATGCATCTGTGTTAGAGTTCCTAACACAGTGTCTCATTAATCAGATAGAACTTTAATAATGAGATGATATAGTGATATGTTATCCCGAGATATAAACTCATAGCACAGCGTGAGAGAGAGAGAGAGAGAGAGAGAGAGAGAGAGAGAGAGAGAGAGAGAGAGCAAAAGCGAAGGAAAGGGGGAGTGGGAGAGGAGTTGGAGGGAGGGTTAAGAGGGCAGATTTCTCTCCCTGTCAGTATTACACACACACACGCACACGCACACATTAAGGAGGATTTATGGGGGGTTGAGGGCGGCCGTAGATAAAATCATCTGTTTGTTTGACCTCTTGTTCAACAGCAGAGGGAGGGTGTTGTTTGTGTGTGTCTGCAAGCACGCACCTATTATCCTGAGTAAAGTTTTCTCAGGAACATTGGAGTATGTTTCCTGCTTTTCCTGCTAACGACATGTTTTAGCTTTCCTCTGGGAAGGCTTCAGCATGCCGTTAGCACTGTACCTCTTTCATGTGGCGCTTGGGAGTGGAGCGGGGAATCGGGTTTGCTATAGCAGAGGGCAGAGCGTGTCTGCTGCTCCCTCCAGGCTCTGGGCACGAGGTCAGGGCCGAATCCACTGTCCACCAACAGATGTGTCTCTCTCACCCTGGGTGTTTGTTTTTCTCTATCTATCTATCTGTGTGTGCGTGTGTGTGTGTGTGTGTGTGTGTGTGTGTGCATCTGTGTCTGTGTGTGCGTGCAGGTCAGGTGATGACAGCAGGGATAGCTGAGATACTGAACGGCTACTCTTTGAAGGCAGTGCTGAGACGGGTTCCAGGAGAGAAACACACCAGCGCTGCTGCAGACACACACGACGACAGCTACCTCGGTAACATGCGTGCACACAGACACACACACACACACACACATATACACACACATACACACCGATAAACACACATATTGACCAATTAAATACCTAACACTGCAAAAAACACACAGAGCATTGCATTGAGTTAATTTCGCCCACATGCAGTCATGTGCAACTGATTTCTCTTTAGGTTACTCTGTGGCGGTGGGGGAGTTTACAGGAGACTCAGAACAAGGTGAGAAAGCCAACAATTCATTACCCAGCTAACCACATCCAGCAGCGGAGGAATCCCTCAGTAACAACTAAACTAAAACTACTAGTGCTGTCCCAGCAGCGCAGCGAAATCTAATCCATGTTTCCCCTTTTCTTTAACTGATCAACAGAACTTGACATGACTTTATTAATCCTCTTTCTAACACAATAGCTAAACTGTTCATCAGATCTGCACCCCAGTTCTAAAACACGCTATGCTCTCTAAGGCTGGCTGACAGGACCACTGTAAGGGGTCTGATAGGGTGAGCGATAGTTAACGGCCGGCTGGGTGACAGTGTCTGGGTCTGGCCTCAGAACCAGTAATGAGAACTGTCTCTGTGTGTCTGGGTCGCGACCCCGAGGGGACAGCACTTCAGGAACCACTGATAAAGGGATTTCCTCTCCTCCATTTTGACTGATTAGAATGATTAGTGGCAGACTCCGCAGAGCGTCGTCAGGTCTCGAGCAAGTCTAGAATCTCTTCTGGTCTGGATCGAGTACTTGAAAAAATTTGCTGGAAGGAGAGACGGGCAGAATGCAGACAGACAGACATGAAGCTAGCCTGACAGAGAGACAGGCAAGCCTTACAGCATCATGTTGTTAAAGACATGAAGTGAAGAAAAGCATTTTTCAATTCAATTAAGCACTCCAAGGAGATGCCATAGGCTAACATAAATTACTGGAATTTTATGCTCACAACAAACCCAAATCTTATTTTTTCTCTCTACTCTTCTTGTATACACGCTGTGAAGCTTTGATGACTCCCCAGCGGCGTTGTAAATTGATTCCCATCTCTTATCAAGCTTCAGGTGCTGCACAGGGAAGTTCATTTCCAACGTGACATGTGTATAACACACTGTCAGTTTGTCATTACCCCAAATTAGCATACAAGCAATTTCATCTAAAGCACAATACTGTAAAGCAAATGTGGAGACAAAATCTGTTTGAATACAATCAGACCACATCACTGCATTTTTGTGTCCCTACCCTTTGACTCCCATTCATCATTTCCTTTCGATCAGAGCCTCTGTGTTAATTAAGCTGTGTTCAGCATTTTGTGGGATCTTTACAGGATCACACAGCGTCAGGCCCAGATACACCCCTCCCCGTTCCCTCCACACACACACACACACACACACACACACACCCGAGATGCCCCAGAATCCCCTCCAGCGCATCACGTGTCACAGAGTCTTAAACTGAGTCTAAGAGTTTACACATGCCTGCTGATGTTGTGTTGTGGTGCGAAGCTTGTTGTGGTCTTGTTCCCCAAACCCTCTTCAAGCTGGAAACTGGTCGTAACTGGGAGTCTGAAGAGAAGATAGAGCTGGGAAGAACTGGTTTATGGCCTCGTGGGCTATAGTCTATTGGGTATAGCTGGAGGGGAGGGGGGGAGGGGGGGGTCTGCCTCTCTTCTCTCTCTGGGTGGGTGCTTCAGATCATCCCCACATGTCCACACTACCACACTCATCAATCAGTACACACACACATGCATGCACGCGCACACACACACACGCACACACACACACACACACACACACACAGACACACAGTGCCTCGGCACCCAATCAGTCAGTGCATGCTCAGCAACACTCATCTGTGCTGCCAGGGTGGGCTGGGTCGTCGGGGTTTAGGCTTTTCAGACAAACCTCTGTCAAGCCCTTTCTTTCTCTGTCATTCTCTCTCTCTCTCTCTCCCTCTCTCTCCCACTAATTTGAGTCTTTTTTTTCCTTTCATTTTTCATAGAGCTGATAGCTGGGGTCCCCAGAGGGGCACAGAACTTTGGATATGTGAGTATGGAGTCACATGCACACAAGCAAACACAAACACACACACACTTACACACACACACACACCAAATATGGGCACACACACACACACAATATACACACATAGACAGACACGCACATATACACACAAATACACGTTTTGGTGGCAGATTGCCAACTGCAAAAAGACATTAACCATATCTAGGTGTTTTCATTCAGCAGCAGCAACATTCTTACGTTGTATTCTTATGTGTATCTACATAGCTGTGAGAAACACCGTGTGTGCTGTGTGGAGTGTGTCTAGTGTTATTACATGGTTGTGTGTGTGTTGCAGTGTGTTATCTTGTGGGAATGTGTCCCCGGGGCTGGCTGTGTCAGTCCTCCCTAATGACACACAGTTTCCGCTGCATGTGGAGCGGGGCGACCCCACCTAACCCCGCTAACCCTTCTGCACACACACACGACCCCTAACCCCAACCTGCAGCGCCCGGAGGACACACCGCGCAGCACACACACACACACACACACACACACACTGCGACACTGTGCGTGTTACGTCTGGGTATTTGAGAATGCTCCTTCCTGTACATGCAGACAGTGCTGTGTGTGTGTATGTCTGTGTGTGTGTGTGTGTGTGTGTGTGTGTGTGTGTGAGAGAGGTGGGGGCCGGTAGCTCACAGTAGGGGTTATTAGGGGTGCAGGTAGGCCAGGTTAGAGGCCTGGGACTGGAGTAGCTGTCAGTCCTGATCAGGCCGCTCCTCTGTGGGTGGACGACCAGTCTGAGAACTCAGAGAGACGGGCAGCACTGAGAAGTTAAGTTAAGGTTAGTGACTTAGTATTTGTGTTTACACATCCTTTTCTGCCTGTACTAGTAAGTCTATCTCTGTTTTGTATGTCTGTCAGACATCTGTGAGTGGGTAAATGTGTATCCTCCTATGTGTGTGTGTGTGCGCGTGTGTGTGTGTGTAGCCCCTGGCGGTCTCCATGTGGTTGTTATTTTAGGTCTTATGAAGGAATTCTCAGCCCCCCCACCCCCCCATCGCTCCCCACGACCGGGGTTAGGATGGGGGGGAAGGAGGAAGATGAGGGGGGCAAATGGTAAAGGCAGAGAGAGAGGATGGTGGTGGGGGGAGGGCAGGGAAAAGAAAGCGCTTTGAGTTGAATAGAAGCTTTTTATGCGGTTTCTGCATTTTTCATCTGTCTGTTTGTCAGACTTGCTCTGAAATGTTTACTCCTGGAGTGCTATGAGGACAAGATCTGATGTGAGTTGATTTGTGCTGTATGTGTGACAGTGTATGTGCCTGTTTTAGGTGGTAATGGTCAACTCTACCAATCTGACCTTCATCCAGAACTTCACAGGAGAACAGGTAGGAGCAACAACATATATCACAGTCATATATATTGCATCTCATGGACAGGGGCAGAGATGGATGTTTTACTCAGTAGTGACCCCCTGACTTCTTCTTTTGTGCGGGCTGAATTTGAATTTGAATGGGGATAAAAATCAGCTAGGCCTCCTGGGCTTATGGTTAAAAATCCTCATGTTCTTCCTTTGGGTATGGACGCAATATGGCAGGACTATAATGTTGTGTCTGTTCCTCAGATGGCCTCCTATTTCGGCTACTCAGTGGCTGTGACTGATTTGAATGGAGATGGGTAAGTAGAAACCTCTCTAAGTTTTCAATTATCAATTTCAATTTCAACTTCCTTTATTGGCATGACATTCCTGTGTTGCCAAAGTGGATGGATGAAAAAGATAATTAATAAAAGACATTGCATAGATTTCTCAGAAAACAAAACAAAGAAGACAGAAAAACAAAAACACCTACAGTGCATATACAATTGAACATTGAACATCTAAACATTTTAACATATACATTACATAATAGCAAACCACATAGAAATTTGTAATAATTAAAATAATATAAAGTTATATATTGTTCCTAGTGTTATGGCAGGAGTAGCTGCAAATGTAGCTGCTAATCATTCAGAGCTTTGATCTTCTTCTCTCTCTCTCTCTCTCTCTCTCTCTCTCTCTCTCTCTCTCTCTCTCTCTCTCTCTCTCTATCTCTCTCATACACACACATAAACATACACACACATACATACATGTGAACATCTAAACTGTGCTGTGTGTCCCTAGGACTGACGATGTGCTGGTGGGAGCCCCTCTCTACATGGAGAGGGAGATGGAGAGCAAGCCCAGGGAGGTGGGGAGGGTCTACCTGTACCTCCAGCTGGCCCCGCTCACCTTCTCCGAGCCCGTCCCCCTCACGGGCGCACACACCTTCGGACGCTTCGGCACCGCCATAGCACCCCTGGGAGACCTGAACCAGGACGGATATTATGGTATGCTGACAGAGAGAGAGAGAGAGAGAGAGAGAGGAGAAATAGAGATGGAGGGGGGAACCGAGAGGAAAGAGAGAGAGAGAGAGAGTCGAGGGGAGTAAAGAAACAAACAGAGAAAGAGAGGTAAAGAAAGAAAAAAAGACAGAGTAAGAGAGAGAGAGAAATTGAGAAAGAAAAAATAAAGGTTAAAACAAAGATTAAATTTATCTGAACAGAAAAAATATGCAAAATGAGAGAGAGCAGACAGAGAGAGGAAATGATGGAGAGAGAGATGGAGATAAGGAAATTAACAGAATCCTTTTGTGTATATTTTGTGTGTCTGTGCATGAGCTTCATTCAGTCTCAAAGAAAGGTCCCGTCTCCGCCCATATGGTCTGCTGTGTTCAGGTAAACTGATGACAGACAAATCTTTTTCAGTGTTTCCTGTGCCTTTTGCTCTGTTTTGTCTCTGACTGAGGAAATCCTATTAGATGCTCCACTAGAGAAAACCTAAAGCTCCTCAGCCAATCAGGAAGTGCAGTGTTGAAAGGTTGTCCCTGTGAACTCCTTTCTTCCTGTGATGATGATCGGGGGTTAAGGCTTTGTATGTGTATGTGTGTGTGTGTATGTGTATGCGTGTGTGTGTGTGTGTGTGTGTGTCTATGAGTTATTTTTAACTCTCCAGATGTGCTTTGAGATAAAATCATCTGGAAGTTTCTGTCCTGGAGCCCGGAGTTCATTCCTCTTCCGTGTGTTTGTTTTATCCTCACGTTGATTTGACAAACACACACACACACACACACACACACACACACACACCAAGCCTGGAGCCCAAATGCTCTTCGGAGCCTAGGCCTGTTGCCTGTTGCCTTAGAAATGGATTAATGGACTTACATCTGGCCCTCACATGACATCAATCCCACTGATTTATGTATTATTTATTTATGGACGCTGTGTGTTAATGTGTGTGTTAGAGCCATTGCCCCTCCTACCCTGTTAAAGCCTTTAACCACTGGATCAATAAGCAGTGGATCAATATTGGAGCTCTCTTGCCAAAGACATAAATCACATCAGCCTGTCTGTCAGGATGTGACTGAGTCTCTCTGGACCAATGATGTCGCCTAAGAGGAGCTGGAGCTACAGCATCATGCAGAGGGGGGGGGGGGGGGTACTTGTTGAAAGTTAATCTAATGAATACATGTCCATGTCTGGACATGATTTCATTATTCAGCATAACATTGTAGAGTCACCATGGAAACGTTTTGATCAGCCTTTTCAGCGTTTTTTTTTTCCTGACGTCATACTGCCCTGTGTGTGTGTGTATGTGTGTGTGTGTACCTGTCTGCATGTGTGTCTGTGTGTAATCACTGACCTCTCTCTCTCTCTCTCTGTGATGACACTGAGCCTCTCTCATCACTCCATTTCCAAATTCTTCAGAGGAGCAACACCATACTCCTGTCATCTTCATAGCTGTGTCGGCTATCGAAAAGCCGTAACAATGACCTCACTATTTTGCCTATTTCATTCATTCGTTCTATCTTTCTTAATTTCATCAACTGTGGCTTTCTGTCACCATCGCTTGCTGGGTGTTTTGCATGTTTTAGTGTGTGAGTAACAGTCTCCTATAGTGCTGGTCTGAGTGATCGCAGTGGGTGTTCCACAGCCGATTTGCTGTGGATGTCTGCATTGTGTGGGACGTTGAGCAATGCCCATGAGTGACTTTCACATTATTTAGAGACATTTTTAAGTAAGCTTTTTTTTTTTACATAGCTATTCAGTTTTGTACACACACACACACACGCATGACATACAGACACACACACACACACACACACACTCATGTATACACTTGCATACACACATGGTTGCATTTATCCTCTCCACCCCACAATCTGCTTCATGTGGAACCAGTTGTTTAGGCTGAGGGAGAGGGGGTCCTGAGACAAACAGGATGTCTAGAGGTGTTTGGACAGTTATAGTGCTGAGGGATACAGACATATAATGAAGGACAGTGCTGGACCTGGACACTGACACAACAAAAAGAGAGGACAAACAGACGGGTGTGTGTGGGGACTAAGGCTAAATGTCCAAATGTGTTCAAATTGTATGGTGTATACATGTGGGTGCTTACAGTACACTACTTCTATGTTGGTGTCTTCATTCTACTGCATGCCTGCATGTCTGATGGGGTTCCTGAGACACAGAGAGGCCCGTTGCCATGCCAACTTCCTCTCCTGCCCTTTGACCTTTTGCCACTTCCTGTTGCTGGTTGAGATTTAGCAGCCAGTGACTGAGAATTAGGGCAATGACTTAAACAGTGCCCAGACAGACAGAGAGAGAGAGAGAGAGATAGAGGAGAGACAAGATGAAGAGATGAGTAAAATGAATGGAAATGACAGGGAAGAGGGAAATGACCATGCTGAGTTGGTCCCGCAGCGCAGGTAAAGGAAGCTCTGGCTCTTTTCCACTCTTTCCTTCTCCCTCTATGTTTTTTTTTTTCTTGCTCCCTCGATCTCAGAGGGGCCTTAACCCCGCTGATGTCTAAACCATGCGTCTGTGTCGTCCCTCAGACGTGGCGGTGGGCTGTCCGTTCGGAGGAGAGGAGCGCGGAGGCAGAGTATTGATCTATAACGGGAACAGAGACGTGGCCGCACGAGGCCTGACGCTGAGCCAGGAGCTGAGAGCAGCCTGGACCCCCAGCGGCAGCCCGCCTGGGTACGGATTCACTCTTAGAGGGGGCCGAGACTTGGACAACAACCATTACCCTGGTAAATACTCCTACACAAAGAGTCTAGCCTTCTCTGTTCAGCTACGACTTCAGCTCAACTCCCCCTGTTCTCTGTTGCAATCGACATTCTTTCTTTGCGTTACATTCCTTACACTCCTCTCCTTTCCTTCCAACTCCTCTCCTTAGTGCCTCCCTCCTCTTCATTATTCACCTCCACAATTCATGTTTCCCCCCCATTCGCTCCTCTTCTACCATCTCCATGTTCTCCTGCATTGCTTTCCTCCTCTCCTCTGGTAAAGTCATCAGTCAGAAGAAGGGGGTATAGGGATGAGTGCCAATGAACTGCGGCCACATTCACTCTCTGGGGCCTTACAGTGCTCAAGAAAGAGAGAAAACGAGAGAGAGAGAACGAGAGAGAGAGAAGAGTGAGAGATTGGGAGTGAAAGAATAGAGGAGTATTACCGTACATTATCCGAGTGTTCAGTCTATTTGCCAGACATTCAAACATCACTCCACATCAATAACACAGTAAGTAGACAAATTTCCCAGTATTCAATTACACGATAAATGGTAACTCTCTACTGACTTTATCTGACACCATCTCTTTCTGATTTTATGGAATATAAAAAAAAAAACACTGCACAAGATGCACCAAAGGCCTGAACAGGAGAAGACGTTTGAGTGAGTGCAAAGCTGTTTATATACACGATCATTTAGTTCAGATCGGGTGCTGTTAAAAAGTCGTTTGAAACAAAGCAGGTCTGTAAATCCACTTTTTTACTACCTTATTTTCTCCCTAATTTGGAACCATTCTCTACTCAGCACAGCTCCGGCTTAGTGCTTCCACAGATGAAGCTGAAAAGGAGAATTTGTTTAGGTTTTTTTTCCCTTTTCTTTTCTTTGCCCCCACTCCCCTTCCCCCCTTTTCTTCATTCTGCTATAATAACAGATTTGTTCATTCCACAAACAGGATATCTGGAAATTCATACACACACACACACACAAATGCACACATACGGCTTGTGATCGGTTTCACTGGCGTCTGGAGAGTGTGTGTTGAGTTTGTGCCAGATTCCAGGTCAAAGCCAGACCCTGAGCAGACCCAGTGCAAATCAGAGATCCTGAATTAAAAACACTGTACTGTAAATACACAGACGTGCGCACACACACACACACACACACACACACACACACACATCAGCATTACAGGTTGAGTTGAAACACAGGCTGGTTGAGGCCCTTTGGGAAAGCTCTGGAGGAGGAAGCAGAGTGGAAGCTCATGGGTGGCAGAACCATCAGCCAACACACACACACACTCACACTCACACACGCATATAAGCACACACACACATAAACGTGCAGGGCTTGTGTCGTCTGTCATTAGAGAGGTGGCTGACGGAAGTGAGACACACACACACATGGTGTGTCGTTAGCAGGGTAGTAAAGTCACACTGTTCAAAGGAGCCGGAGATGTTTGATCAGCATTATGAGAGGACTGCACAGGCGTCTGCGAGGCCTGGTGGAGCCGCCATATGCTCCCATCAACATTAAACGTCATTACGCTACTGCAGGAACAGAGAGAGAGGAGAAATGAGCAGAGGAGGAATATGAAGCTGAAACAGAGCAGAGTAAAATGAAGACAAAGAAAGAGCAAAAGCAAAAAATGTGCAGAGGATGACGATTTAATAGACTGCACACTGTAACTACAGAGTGAAGATACATAAGAGATGTTTTAGTTTGCACAGCACAACTCTCTTAGCTTTAGTGCACTTATCCTTTTTTTCTGAAGATTATTTTATCGTATTTCAGCTTTTATTAGACTAGTGCAGTGCCCGTTCAAAATAGGCGTAGGCTATCAGTCACTTGCTTTGAACCCCGCTGCTGCACAGAGCGCTGTTCGCTTGTTTATTCAAAGTTTATTAATATTGAACGTGACGCGTGTCCAATCCAACACTGCACGTCCTTGGGTCCCCAGCAATACACCCGCCAAGTGTGAAGTAGATCGGACGAACGGTTCTCGAGATATGCGAAGGACACACATACAGACAGAGATTCCTTGCTTTATAGTATGAGAGCATACAGTGGAAAATTATAGGAAATATGTAAGAAACACAAGATGATGCGCTACATAGTTCAGACAGTCAGACAATGCTGCAGATCCACGGCATGAGCAGCCAGGACTACTAAAGTACCATCTAGAGAGAACCATCTAGATCCAATGTGCAACTATAGGCGTCTGTGTTACAAAGTGGAAGCCATGGAGTGGAAGCCATGGAGTGGAAGCCATGGAGTGGAAGCCATAGAGGCAGCGCTGAGTAGGAGCTGCATCGATGCAGTAGACGCTGGGAGGGTGGGCAAGTTGAGCTGTGGTGTGGCTGAGGCTGGAGTTAAGGTTAGGGGCAGCTGTGTGTCAGAAGGGGGTCAGATGGCCTGAGGGTGGAGATTAGGTTCAGCCAAGGGGTCAAGGGTCAAAGACTGTCAATGTTTTACCTGTCAATCACACCAGCAGAGAGACAGTCACAGAGGTAGAGACAGGGTAGTAGGAGGTTTGGGTGTGTGTGGTGATGGTAGGGGGCAATTAAGAAGGTCATTTAGTTGATAAGTAGGTGTAAAGTTGATTATTGGGCTCCATGTCTGTACTTGCCTACTCAGTGACCATCTTTATTTTGAGCTCTTGTATCATTTTTGATACAAAGCATTTATGAACAAATGAACAACAAAAGAACTGCAAAAACTGAATATCTTTCTTTTTGCACAGGCATATACTGGAATTCAGAAACTCACATTTTCTATAGTGCGCATGGAACAGATTTTGTGTGTTTGTATCCATAATGACGACGATCAATGAAATAGTCATTTTGAGAAGGCAATCCAAAAATGTGATTACACAAATCCACCACTATTATATACAAATTATGTTCGTCGGAATCTATTTAACATCTATTTTAACAGACAAAGAAGTTGTTGTTTTTTTTGGAATTGGTAACCTACAGACAATTTACCAGCCATTAAAAGATGCAAAAATGATACAGTGGGCTTAAGTATAAAAAAAAATTGCATAGCAGTTGGCAAGTCACTGAACAGCCTTAAAAACCCAAACAGGCATCCAGGAATGTAGAAATCCCGATCCCTCGGTACAGCACCATCTCTGAAACCACCTCCTTTTCCACTGAGTGCCATTGACCTTTGGCATTTCATCAATGAGTCCATACCCTCCAGCCAAGCAGGCAGTCAGAGCAGGCAGCCAGTGACAGGTTGACAGTCTGTCTAAACTCTGGATGGAGGCCATGTTTTCACAGTGCAGGACAGACACCGTCAGCTAAAGCAGTTCAGTTACCAAGCCTACCCCCTAAAGTACCTGCAACTGGGCCTGCCAACAGTGAGTGTGTGTCAGGGTGTGTGTGTGTGTGGGTATGTGTCGGTGTGTCTCTAAGCACTCACACATACACTAACCTCAAATCAACAGTGGCAGCCATGCTTTCCTGTGTGTAAGGAAATGGGATTGACTTGGAGAGGAAAGTGGGACGTTATTTGATTTAGCCCGAGGTGCAGCCATGCGCGCACACACATACACTCACACACACTTAGCCCCAGCGGTGCCCTTTCCACAAATCAGTCTCATGTCATACAGTGGTTTTGAGAGCAAACAAAGAGTTGGGGTAAGGAGGACAGACAAGCGCTGTATGGAACACACACACACACACACACACACACACACACACACACACACACACATACCTATGGCAGGAGTGGAGTTAGGTTTCTAGATTATTCAACTCCAACAGTGGGATGGACAGAGGAATGTGGAATGGGAGCTGAGTTCTGTTGGAAGCACAAGTCCCAGAGCTTTCTCAATATCTCTCTCTCTCTCACACCATCTCTCGATCTCTCCCTCACTTTCTCACTCTAAATCTCTCTTTCACTCAACCCCCCCCCGTCCCTCCCTCTGCTGAAAGCACACCTTGGTTCTGATGGCTTTCACAGATTGTGGTTTAAAGGCCAAGTGCATAAGCTGCTGCCCTCCTTTTTCTTCCTATCCTTTTCTCCCCTCCTCTGCCCTTTTTTTTCCCCTTTTCCATACCTCTCCGACTGCCACTCGAAACCCAGATCTTGAGGTCCCTTCTCATTGCAGGCTCATTGATACAGTACACACACACACACACACACACACACATACAGCGCACCCCAGGGGGAGAGGGACAGGGCCTAAATGTTTAATGTTGTGGTTTCAGGGGGACTCTGTGACTGGAGCCAAAGGCAGAAACAGATGTGCCTCTTTTGGATTCAATTAGCCCCCTTCTCTTCACATACATTAGAGTGGAAAGACACACTGACACTGTCTAAATGACAAGGGCAGTCTAGTATAAGGACTGGACCAGCTTAGTCCAGCTGAAAAGTTATCCTCCTGCTCCAAGTTACCACAGATTTGTCGATCGATAGCTGGTTCTCACTGAACAGCGTGAGGATATTCTTTCTCTTTCTCAGCACCACACAAGTTAGTTTGCCTGCATCTGGCAGTGGAGGCTTGTATCCATTAAGCCCCTCTCTACAGTTTCAGATTGTTTTAATCAGCACTGGTGTGTGTGTGTGTATATATGTGTGTGTCTGTGTCTATGTCTGTGTATATGATGTGTGTCTGTGCGGCTTTCATTGGTATGTGTCCCCTAACCGCAGCCATTAAAGAGTGGCTCTATTTTAAACTCTGAGAGCCAATTAAGAGTGTGTTCATCACAAACCCCATGAAAACAAATAAAGTCTCATATAGAGGAGATCTGTTGCTGCTTAGAGTCAGGAGTTGCTGGTTGCTACGCAGGCTGTTGGGAAACTCTGTTGTTATTTAGCGAGATGTGATTGGAGCGATTTGAACTTCCTAATGGCACTGGAATGCACTGTGGGGTCCCTCTCTCGCAGCGTGCACACGTGTATGAGCACACACACACACACACACACAACACACCACGCACACACATATACAACACACATACACGCATGTTCTGCTTAGGGTTTCAGTCTGAACCATGAACCTGAGTCATGTGCAGCATGGTAATATCCCGAACTTCAATTGACGCAATCTCATGTTGTGCGTGTGTGTGTGTGTGTGTGTGTGTGTGTGTGTGTGCACGAGTGTGTGTTAAACGTGAGAAGTCTGTGTTTGATGAAGATTGCTGGAGACCTTGAAATCAGTCCCATCTGTGGCATCCTTTGAAGCTCTATTTCCCGTCTCTACCTCTCTCTCTCTCTCTCTCTCTCTCTCTCTCTCTCTCTCTCTCTCTCCCTCTCTCTCTCTCTCTGCACAGATCTGATAGTAGGGGCGTTTGGTGCCGGCGAGGTGTCAGTGTACAGGTAAGAATGCACCCTGTGTTCTGTGTGACAAAATCTAGAAATCGATTTTGAAAGACTTATCAGCATCGTCTTACATTACATAACATGTTCTTGTGCTTGTGCGTGTGTGTGTGTGTGCGTGTGCGTGTGTGTGTGTATTTGTGTGTAGGGCTCGTGCCGTAGTGTCAGTGGAGGCTGAGATGATCCTGACTCCCAAAATCCTGAACCCTGATGACCGACAATGTCACCTGCCAGACACAGATATCATGGTTACCTGGTAAGTGCATGCATATATAGTCATTGTGTGTGCAGGTGCATTGGAACAAAAGGGATCAAAGTCTTGCATGGAAAAGAGACTCATGAGCCATTGTTGCAGAGTTCATCACACCTTTATCAGAAATCCTACTGCATATACTGTATACAATGTATGAAATGGTATACAGTATAAAGTATACACATTCACATAGGCATACATGCATCACACACACATTGACAGTGTGATGGATACTTCACCCTTGTGCCCTAGACATCTAGCGTCTGCCAGGGTTTGTGTCTGTCTGTGTATTGCAATGATACTCTGGGAAATGTAGCTCAGACTTCACTCCAGCGTATCCACATAAAACGTACAGAATTCATATAACCTACAAGGTCCGATTTATGGGACTCCGCAATTAATTTGAAACCGCATAATGCTATTTTGATACTATTATTGTTCCTGTGGGTAGCGGGCTGGCTTTGAACGGTCTGGGGGTGAGTTTAGTCGAGGGGAATGGGTCTGAAGGCTCCTGCTGCTTCGCCACAGTCTATTGTTGGTCCAAACTTATTGGGGCTGGAACCACTATAGGACTATTTGCTATTTGGACGGGAGAAGTGTGGTCAGCTAGTCGCCATTGTGTGTGTGTGTGTGTGTGTGAGTGTGTGTGTGTGTGCGTGTGTGTGAGTGTTGGCAGGGCCTGAAAAGGGAATAGGGTTCTAGGCGGATTGACAGAGAGTACTAAACTGTGGAATTCTGTCCAAACAAAACTCAGCTTATTCAAATAAACCGCCAAGTTTTGGTCGGAGGTATGGAATCAGATAGGACACCGCAGAACATGGAGCAACACACACACACACACACACCCAGGCATACACACACACACACACACACACACACACGTAGTAAGTCAAACAGCAGCTCCCAGAATTAAGGGATGTCTGAGTCTCTTCTGTTTCTGGGGGGTGAAGGCTTTTAGACAGTTGGGTTGTTTTCCTGCAGTGTCTGTCTGAGTGATGGAGGGAGGGATGAAAGAGGGATGAAGAGATGGAGGAAAAGGAGGGACGGCTACTTAATGACCAGTCTTGGTTTGAGCGTTCATTGTCACTAAGCTGAAATGGGTAGGGGGGAAGGGACTTTTTTGAGAGATTGTGGCTTTGCCCCACTGACAGACCAATTTGTGTGTTTGCGTGTGTGTGTGTGTGTGTGTGTGTGAGTGTGCATGCAGGGTGGTGGGGTGCACATGCATTTTGGGGATAATTACATACAGTAATGACTAACCAAGGACCAGAGCTGTTGTCAGTAAAATGGGGGTCATTTCCGCACTGCCTACACTTGAGTTTGACACACAGTGCTTATTATACTCACACTCCAATACACCCACCCAAACACAGACACAAACACACACACTCACACACAACACACATTACACATGCATGAAACCACCTGGAGAGGTCAAAATGACTTGGGGGAATAGCTCCTAAGAGAGAGTGCTATATTTGATCACACACTCACGCGCATAAACACACACACACACACAAACTCACACATGCAGCGTACACATTTAGACCCCAGGACAACTAGCTTATCATTATTGCGTCAGCTAATGGGGATCCTAATTAACAACAAACACACAAGCTTCCCCAACATCTGCATTTTGGTTGTTAGGGCGCTACATAGACTGAAACCAAACAAACACTAATCAGATGAAGTAATTTGCCTCATGCCTATTGTGTAGTCTTCAGTGCAGGATCAGGAGCGTGATGTGTGTGAGCTTCCTTAGATTCCAGGATATTAACAGTGCGGCGCTCCATGTGTGGGAGTCACTTTCCTGTTCCTGATCGAAGAGGCGATAACACACACATGCATGCACGCATACACTCATTCACACATGCACACACAGATGGAGGAAATGCAGAAACATTTCCCAGTCTCCCATGTCTCTGTGTCTAAGGGAGGGGCTCACAAGCATTTCCCACTGAGCCCCCTGGATTAAAGGAAGGGATAAATGCCTTGCTCATGGGCGCAGCTGCACAGGATAGCATCAAGTCTGGCAGAGGGTGGCCACCTTCAAATCATGCATGGCTAACAGTTCCTACAGGTGTGATGACACATAGCGTTTACCATATGTCATTTAGCAGACACCTTTATCAGAAGTGTTTTACAGTATCATGAGTAAATCTCTTAGCAGTGGGAATTGAAGCCCTAACTCCAGCAGTATTAGTACCATGACAATAGAAAAGCAGTTTGTTCCAAAACCAACGTTGCTGTTGAAACGTTTGGTTTTGAAATTCTGCATTGGAGCTACGGTAGTGTGGCAACAATTTTTTTGGGGGGCCAGCACCCCACTAAATACTGGTGTGCAATTCAATCTATTTTCAAAATAGCTGTTTGTACCCACAAGGGTGCTTCAGCAATGTGTGCTGATCATGTGCAACAGGCTCACAGTTCTCTCAATGTTCTCTCCCTCTCTCCCGCTTTCCCTCTCTCATTTTTTCTATCCCTCTACCCTCCTCATATTCTCTTCCTCTAGTCTGAAGGTGGATGTGTGTGCAGCAGTGAGCGGTGTGGGGATCCCCAGCTCTGTAGGTAAGCAGCTGTGCTCGCCGTTGGGGAAGACAGGGAGGTAAAGTGGGGAAGCAGGGAGTGGGCTTGGCGGTAGTCAGAGCCAGATCCGTCACACGTCCCATTAGGGTTTCCTTCTGCAAAACCGCTGCTCTACCGCACCGACCAGAGTGGAGAACAAAGGAGGGAGGGAGGGTGGGAACAGAGAGAGGAGAGACAGAAGGAGACAGTGAAGGTGTAAAACACATTGTTTCCACTCCCTAATGGTACCTTAAGGAGTAACATGCCTATAAATGACACCAAGAGCCCCTTCCTACACACCTAATGGAAAGGAACATACACACATGTGCACACACACACACACACATAAACACAGAGTAATTGGACCATATGGATTAGCAGTTAGGGCGTGCCTGATTGGCTGGATATCCTCACTCACTCTCATTCTCTCCACTTCCCTCCCCGTTCTCCATCCATCTCTACCTCTCCATCATTTCCTTCTCTCCAGACCTGAAAGCAGAGCTGCAGTTGGATTGGTTAAAAGGAACCAGGGGCGGAGTTAAGAGAGTTCTCTTCCTGGATACCCAGCATCATCAGCGCACAGGGGTCCTAAAGTTGGGGCACAACCGTCCGCGTGCCTGCCTACACTATACCGTTTACCTGAGAGTGAGCAAATCACACACTGCACACATCCAAACACTCACACATTGATTGCAAGCGGTGTACACCATT
>NW_027281543.1:50000-80000 GCF_046629955.1 Centroberyx affinis | reverse complement strand
TGTCTTTCTTAACTGCCTCCCCCAAAACTATCAGCTGTCACTCTTCAGGTTTCATTCACACTGACTGATGGTTTCCAATGATAACTGATCATCACCTTGACCCGCATTCCTCTCACTCCAACTCCCTTAACGAAGCTTCACACTCTCACTTTGTGTGTGTGTGTGTGTGTGTGTGTGTGGGTGTAGGAGTGTGCATTAGTGTGTGTCTGCGTATGATAATCCATTTGCCCCTTGGCTGGCTGACACATGCAGGAAGCCAAGGCTTTGTAAAGTAAAGAGTGGTCCCTTCCGACATGAAATTCTATCACGTTTGCTTTGTCAGTGCGCGTGTGCTGCAAAGTATGTCACATGTGTGCTGAAGTGCATTTTAGCTAGTATTTGTGTCTATGTGTACAAGTGTGTGTGTGTGTGTGGGAGGGAGGGGGAGGTGTATCGAAGGTGTATGACTGTGAATGCAGGCTTTTCCTCGGGGCACTAAGGCCAGCTCAGAGGTGTGTTTGAGCTCTGGAGGTGACACACCATATTCTGATAAATCAATTATGTGGTCGTGTTTCACTGATGGGGGAGGGGAGCATAGCAGGCCTGTGAAATGCACAAGGCGTGTGCAAGTGTGTGTGTGTGTGTGTGTGTGTGTGTGTATGTGTGTGTGTGTGTGCTCCCCAGCCGTCCAGATGTTTCCCATATTCAGCTCTCCCCTTGCCCCATTGGACCTTCAGGAATCCACGAGCTTATGCAGAACATACTTACATACCCACATAGAGGCCGGGTTATATTGTGCAACTAAATACTTTTCATCACTTGAGTTCATTCCATGTGTCTCATTGCGCAGCTGCAGTGCCTCACTGAACAGGGCCAAGGCTGATCCGGTGTAGGAGGTACATGCCTGGAGTAAAGCTGTATGGCATCAGTATCTCCACCTGTCTGTCTGTTTTCCTGCCTGTCTCTCTCTCTCTCTCTCTCTCTCTCTCTCTCTTTCTCTTTCTCTCTTACTCACTCTTTTTCTGGGTGATTGTGATCAATACAGTTGTCCTCTTCGTTCCACTGCCTCTTCAGAGTTTTACTGGGACGAATCTCTTCCTCCTGCCCTCTCTGATGTGGCATCCGCAATAAGGAGCGTCATAGTTTATAGTGACATCCGTTGAGATCGGTGTCTCCTCCCCTCTCTCTGAATGACGGAGATACATTTGGTCTCTATTCCCCTGTCTGTTTGGGTCTTTATGGCTCCTTTAATGTGTCTCATAAAGACAGGCTGACTTTGTAGTCCAAGTCCACAACCCCCCCTCCCCCCCAAGCCTGAATATTGAAGTGGTAGAGTGAGTCTGCATGCTGTCATTTCCCTCAAGAGGGCTAAGTGTCTGACCTGTTGTTCAGCAGAGCTCACATACACACTGCCATACGCTCGCAAACACACACACACACATACACACATTGTTGTTGTACAGTTGAGGATGAACTAAATCCTACACATGTTATGAGTTAGCCCGGAAGACAGGGGATTTAAACTGGGGAAAGACAAGAAACCTAACTATAGCTTTAAAGTGTGTGTGTGTGTGTGTGTGTGTGTGTGTGTGTGTGTGTGTGTGTGTGTGTGTGTGGAGGGTAGTCTGGATTTTCTCAGACTACAGATTTCTGCTGACCCTGTAGTCAACACACACACACACACACACACACAGCCAGGTTATACCTATATAATAACAGAAAATCTAGTTAGCAGAGAGGCTGCTGTCTATTACTGAACGCAAACAGATGTCACTAGCGTGACATGGTCTTTGATGTATGCTCTCTCTTCTTCTTCCCTCTTTCTGTCTTCTCTCCCCTGTCTCTCTCTACCTGTCCTCTTCTTGCTCCCCTTCTCCACTCTCTCTCACTCCATCATCTGTTCCCCACCATTCCTCTCTTTTCATGGCATTTACTCATTCTCTGTCTTTTTTTCTCATTTCTTCCCAGTTGTCTGTCGGTCTGCGGTTTTCTGTCCAGAGGCTGGAAGACGCCGGACCAAAGATTAGCTTCGAGCTACAGATCCACAGGTGACACACACACACACACACACACACACACACACACACACACACACACACATACACACACAAAGGGCTGACTGTCTTCTACGTAAATAAGAGCCGTGTCTGCCTCGTCCAAACCACAGAGACAGGACGAGACAGACGCCTAGAGGAACTCTGGAGAAGAGACAAGCTCAACACAACATGTTCACTGTTTGCATCATCATATTGATTTTGATATATCACATCACTAGACATAGACACACACTGTTGCAGACTGGCCAACCCCACTGCCTGGGAAATTCTCCTTTGAGTCTGCTGAACATAATTATATGAATTTATAGTGAGCTTTTGTATCCTTTGCTTTCACTTCATACTGTATCACGGCTCCCAACAGAGGCTACTTTGTGGCAGCCATTTTGCATCCCTCTTAGTAAGCATTATGTTTAATTCAATTGGGTATGGAAAATGAAAGCAACTCATAGATATGTACAGCATAGTAGGTTATGTTTAGTTGTATGCCTTATATTTCATAGAAAATCCCTGTGTGTCTCTCCACAGCTCCAACAAAGATAACTCTGACAGCAACCCAGTCAGCTTGAATCTGTCTATTGCTGCCAGAGCTCAGCTCGATCTTCGTGGGTGAGTCAAGCGTCTTTTCATATGAAAGTGTGTCGTCGCAGAGAAGCGATGACATTGTTTCGTTGTTGTTGTGTCTGTCTCTCAACAATACAGTTGATCAGGTTTCTGCAGTCTCAACTTCGTGGTCTCTGTTGTTCCTGTTGTAATGTTTCAGTGTGTGGGTCTGTTTACGTGTGCAGCTGGAACACAGCACAAAAACATGCTTCTAGAAATAGATTTGAACTAATGATGTGCACATGGGATAGTTCTGGCCCTTTGACATGCACGTGGATGCATACATGCCCTCTGATACACACACATACACACATACACACACTCACACTTCAAAGCTTGGAGCCTAGCATGACATGGTTTGGGTCTGGTCAGTTGTACACACAAACAGAAAAGGATCTGGGATGAAGGAGATGAGGAGGACAGATGGGAGTGGAACACATGGAAGAATTGCCTTGAATTCTTCTTTGCAGTCCTCACTCCGTTTTGCTCCTGAGGAAATGATATCATGTGATGCAGGTCATATGCTTTTGGGACAAACTAGTCATTATTGAGAGCAGTTTTTTAATGCGTAACATAGTTAATAATGATTTCTCGGACATACATAAAATTTCTTATTTCACACCATGTCTGGTGTATTGGCAATGTCATAATATTCCCAAAAGCAAAATAATAAAAACATTTTTTTATAAATAAACTCTTTTTTTGCTAATTAAAAGGTTGTAAGAAAAATCAGACAGGGGAAAAACAGGCTTGTCAGTGATATCCAGCTTATTTTTTATAGATAAATGACAGTTGCTATAATACATAATGATGGTATTTGCTCAAACATGATCATGTATGAAAAAAAGTAAAAAAGACTATTTCTCCTCTCTCCAGGGTGTCTCATCCCTCTCAGGTGGTGCTGCCGTTGCCTCGCTGGGAGCCCAAAGAGAAGCCCGTCAAAGAGGATGATGTGGGACCACAAGTAACACACATCTATGAGGTAAACACAAAACACACACTAGACATAGGCTGAAACTACAGTAAAGGAGGGGACAAAGAAAGAATGGCAGGTAGAGAGAAAATGGAGGACTGCCTGGTTGTTGTTTTTGTTGTTGTTGGTCAGAACACATGACTATGAGAGGAGGATGAAAATGAAAAGAGCAGAGAAATAGGTGTAGAAAGCTGTAATTTAGACTATAGGGAAAGGGGCCTCTGTAAGGTGAAGTAAACAGTAACACGCACACACACACACACACACACACACACAAACACACACACACACTAAAACCAGTAGCCCTATAAAGCATGGGGTTCTGCCTGATCAAAGGCCTCTTGCTCAGGAGTAATTACTCCTGTGAAGGCGGGAAAGAGAGAGAAGGAGGGAAAACAGAGAGGGAGGGAGAGAGGAAAAGAGGGAAGGAAGAAAAGAGAGAGGGAAGGAGAGGGAGGGAGGGCTGTTCTTAAGACTGGACACAGTATTATGGATATTAATGGCTGAGGGGAAGGCTGAGGTCAAACAGAGGTACAGAAGAAAGAGTCAGACAAATAGATACAAGGAGGGAGGATGGCAGACAGACTGGCGACAATTTACAATGCGCGTGCATGTGTTTGTGTGTGTGTGTGTGTGTGTGTGTGTGTACATGCACACGTCCCTGTGTTTGCTGTATATGAGAATTCTTTTTGTTTTAAAGGGACGGCTGCTCCGTTGAACTGGAGTGCAGCGCTGTCTGGCCGGTCCTGCAGCTGATAATGATTTTCATTTGCTGTACTTTTCCCAGTTGGCAGCTGCTTCTAGTTAGAGAGGCCGGAGTTTTGCTCTCGCCGAATTCCTGCCTCGCAGCGCCAGGATCTTGTCCTGTTTGGATGACTCGCTCCAGTGTTAATGAGCATGCATGTATGTGAGGGTATGTGTGTGTGTGTATGTGCATGTGTGTGCGAGAGAGAGGAAGAGAGAGAGAGGGAGAGATGGGGGATAAGGGGCAGAAAAAGGACTTATTGAATTGATGGTTCATTTAATCTCATAATTCATTTATCCTATTTTTTCTGTGGAACGATGAGCCAGGTGATGCTGTAGGTTTAACTCGTCTCTTATTTCATTCCCCAGCGGCTGATGGCAGCATTAGTATTAGTCTAGCCTAAAAAACAGGTGGCCAATGTCATCATCACACAGTAATGATAACCTAATCATAGCCTCAGTCACTAGAGGCTTAATAATAAGAGGGGAAAAGAGCACAATATCCTGATAACTTTCTGTTTCCTCTCTCTCTCTCTCTCTCTCTCTCTCTATCCCTCTTTTGTCTCCAGCTCCATAACTCTGGTCCCAGCAGTATTCGGGAGGCTGAGCTCCAGGTAGGCTGGCCTTCTCGTTTCCATGATGAGAACCTGCTGTATGCCATGGAGATTCAAACTGATGGACCAATTAGCTGCCGGACTAACACCAGCCTCAACCCACTTGGCCTACAGGTAATACATACACACATATGCAAATATACAAGCACATGCACGCAGACGCACACACACACATAGACTCATATTCAAACACACATTTCTGTACCTAAATATACAGTATAATTAGTTCTTATCAAAATTACATTTTGACTGGAACGTTGGAAAGATGGATTTGAAATTAAGACATTTTAGGCATTAACTGACACTCTTATCCAACCATAAGATGAAGCACAATGACTAGCCACCGAAACTGCAATTCAAAACTTTATTCATTGTATTAATAGTAGCTTATTTAAAACATAATTCCACCCTTGGTTCTGGCTGCTCTCCATGTTCTTTGCCAGTTGGCTCAAAGCATGGAGCAAGGATGGAGCATGGAGCTTCTTAGCACAGATTAGAGCAGGAGTAGTTACCAATATATATGATATCATCTGTGGAGAATCTACTCAGTTATTTCAAAAAGAAAATGCACAATTATTTCAAAAAGTGCAGAATTATTTCAAACTTTGAAATGCTACAAGTTATCATCTACGAAAATACAAAATGAGTCAGATATACACAGCAGTATTGATTAATATCTTTCACAATAACATGGCAAATTACATTAGTTTCCAGCTTCTAACCTGTATGTAGTTTTTCTACTGTAATGTATGTTAGAAAGGGGAGTTATATCCTATGAGGCATTAGAGAAGAGCAGGAAGCCGGAGAAGATGTTATGGTTGAACTCGTCGTCATAGAGGCCCCAGTTCTGAGGCAGACGCATCTCCACTCGGTCTCCTCTCTCCAGCTGTAGGACCACTCCTCCAGAGAGGTACTCATGGCTTCCAAAGTAGTTGTCCTGGACGTTGCCAAAGACACGTTGGCCATTCTTGGTCAAGTAGACACCCATCTTGTTGGATGTGCGCATGCCCATGGCAGTGTATCTGAAGAAGTAGATTCCCTTGACTGGCGCTGAGAAGATGCCTAGGAGGGAAAAGAAAGGAGGGCATCAGTAGTCTAGCTGAGTTTCCATAGAATCCGCTCTGGTGTGGTGTTAAACTTTATGGGCCACCGGCACAGATTAAGTCAGTGGTTCCCAACCTTTTTTGGCTAATTTTTTGCTAAAATTAATTTGTTTTCGATCATGTAATAGTTTGTAATACTATGTTGCAAGTAAACGTTCATTTTAGACCACATTTAGGCTATTTCATGTATATTATTGTGGACGGCAAATAATAATAATAATTGATAAATTACTAGAAATTTCAGGTGACCCCATTTGAATTCCATGCGACCCAACTTGGGGTCACGATCCCAGGGTTGGGAAAGCCTGGATTAAGTGCAGCGACTTGCGAAGTGGTAATTTTGTTTTTTTTCCACCTCCGCCCATTCACTGAATTTGTAGCTGACCATGGCTTCACTTGTGCCAAATGGGCTTGGAGTGGATTAGAGGGGAATGTCAAGACAAATAAGGTGGCGCAGTGCAATTTTGGTATCAAAAATTACATTTGCACCTACTCAGACCACGTCTTAACGCAGGTGCTGGCGTTTTGTGCCATTTTTGTCACACTATGCCACATGTCACAAGTATGTAAAAATTTACTTTGCCTCTCATTCACTTACATTGAGAACCATGTGAAGGGCGAATAAAACCATCATTTCCAGTATATAAGCAATTTTGCCCTTTCACATTCACGCAGAGTTCACATGTAGTGAATTCTGACCTGCAAATTTGCACGGTGGGCCAATAGAAACACTGCTTTGGGCATGTTGACCTCCAACATGGAGGTGTCGCTAATCATGGCAGTGTCATATCACCTGCCCTTGGAAAATTTGGGGTGCCGTATATTCGTGCCTTGCAACTCTGCACCTCCCAGACAAGGACATCAGTGCGCCGCGGGGGGGAGCGCGCTGTTTTTAAAAGGGATGAGAGGAATGTATTCTTCCTAATCCAAACCCTTTTACAACTGTGCCGCAGGCACGCCACCGCTACACCAGCACCGCTGGTCCCGAAATTACAAAAAATCTGTTGGTCACGCCCATGTGAACTAGTGCCGTGAACTTGCACCATCACCTGCACTTGCACCTTGATTCATGAAAATAGGGCCCATATGTATGGAAGGTCTGGGCTCATGTTCAGTACATTACCATATTGGTGTTACCATTTGTTTTAGAATGTAAAATGTAGAATAGTGTAGAATGTAGATTTTAGTTTGATGGTGTAGAGTACTGTAGTGGTAAAGTGTGCCATGTGTGCAGTACCTGTGGTGATATCATAAGCATTGCCAGAGTTGGTGAAAACTTTGGAATAAACCAGAGTGTTTTCACCATTGAAGGGTCCGATGAAGCCTGCATTGGTCAAACCAGCTGAAAAGGCCACTTTGGGTCTGTCTGTGAATGATATTTATTGTGTCACTGGCAGCATTTAATAGGTTACTTTACATGACTTTAACTCACTGGTCAATTCTGATGATTTATTAATCCAACAAGTAGTCCACATCTGACATACTGTATACCATGCAATACCTTACCTGTGGTTTCAAGCTGGACTTCATCCACTTCTCTCTCAATGTCATGAATTCTGGTGTAGATGACTAGAGCAGGTAGGAGACATGGATGAGAAAACAGATTACCTCAGAGAAGTCTCACTTTTTGTTTCTATGCCAAGGATGCTCAGCAGATAGCATAATGTACTGTAACAGTCACTGACTTGCTCTCTGTTCATGGCCTCTGACACACACACACACACACACACACACACACAAACTTCTTACTATCCCCAAATCTGATATCTGACTCTTACCAGTAGTCTCAATCTTCAGCTCCTCCACCTTGCGCTCACTGGTTGCCAGTCTGGTATCCAGAGCTGAAATAACATGAAATCGTTGATATGTACATTTCTAACAGAAGAGGATCAGTATATGAATTGCTACTGAATTTCATTAAAACTATGAACAACAAGAATGACCAAAAGTCATGTTAAGTAGAAGCTGGTTTCTGTCTGTTTCCTTTACCAGCATTCTCAGTCTTCAGTTCCTCCACCTTGCCCTCACTGGCTGTCACTCTGGTGTCCAGGGCTGAAACAGCACAACATTGTTGATATATGTTTTAGCAGAAGAATATCGGCATATTAATTGACTTTTGAATGACAATGCTGAAGATAGAGTTGAATGTTGAGTGTAATAGGTTTCTTTTTTACCTGTGTTCATGTTCTTCAGCTCCTCCACTTGAACCTCACTGTTAGCTAGTCTTCCATCCATATTTGCTATTGCAGCTGCCTGAGCTGTAGAATCACAATGAGAAATAGTTATTGACTGTTTTATTTTACCTGATTTATTTCACAGATAATCACAAATCAAAAAGTTATATGGTGATTACCTGTGTTGTCTGCCTGTAGGTCATTCACCAGTTTCTCATTGGTTGTCAGTCTGGACCCCATGGTTGTCAACTCTGCATCCTGAGCTGTAATCATTCAGGGACATTAATGACAGATTCAAATAATTTGAGATAGATTGGAATTGGAATTTTGATGTAAATTTGACATATTATGGTATAAAATGCCCTGCATGCTTTCTCTCTCGGTTCATTTATTGCTGGATTAAAACCTCCAGTTGAACTGAATTTTTAACGTAAATAATTATATTCTGAACTCTAATTTGCATGTTCCTAGTGTGAAGTTATCTCTCTCTCTCTTGATTATCAACCTCTCTCTCTCTCTCTCTCTCTCTCTCTCTCTCTCTCTCTCTCTCTCTCTCTCTCTCTCTCTCTCTCTCTCTCTCTCTCTCTCTCTCTCTCACCTGTGTTAGTTGTCTGAAGAGTGTCCATCTCTGTCTCAGTTGTTGTCAGTCTGCTCTCCAAGGCTGTGAGCTGGGTGCCTTGAGCTGAAGCCACAGAAATATTCACAAATATTTTTTTCTTTAATCATCTATTGATGATACACTGTCATAGGTTGATGAACCTCTGTACATTGTCTCTTTGATGGTGTCAACCTTGCTTAACACAGGGCCGCATCATTTTGTACATGTGAGGCTCAGACAAGGATATAGTGTAATGCACTGCTGCGAATCTGCTTGCACTCTGTCCACCCCCTCTGACACACACACACACACACACACACACATACAAGCAAGCTATCCCCAAATCTGATAGCTGACTCTTACCAGTATTCTCACTCTTCAGCTCCTCCACCTTCGTTTCACTGGTTGTCAGTCTGGTGTCCAGAGCTGAAATAGAATGAAATCTTTAATATGTACGGGATCAGAAGAGGATCAGAATTGCTGCTGAATGTTATGAATACCATGACACACAAGAATGCCAAAAAATCGTGGTAAGTAGAAGCTAGTTTCTGTCTGTTTCCTTTACCAGCATTCTCAGTCTTCAGTTCCTCCACCTTGCCCTCACTGGCTGTCACTCTGGTGTCCAGGGCTGAAACAGCACAACATTATAGATATACAGTATGTTTTAGCAGAAGAATATTGGTACATTAATTACTTTTGAATGGCGATGCTGAAGACAGAGTTGAGCAATACATTAGGTAAATGTGGTAAGCCACAGAAATGCCATTTGCGTTCTTGTTCTTCAGCTCCTCCGCTTGAACCTCAATTAGTCTGCCATCCATATTTACTATTGCAGCTGCTTTAGATTTAGAATCACGGTGAGAGAAATGTGATTATTGTCTGTTTGATTGATTGATTTATCTGTTCTATTTCACAAATAATCAAAGTTATATGGTTGCTACCTGTGTTGCTGGCCTTTAGATCATTCACCAGTTTCTCATTTGCCGTCAGTCTGGACCCCATGGTTGTCAACTCTGCATCCTGAGCTGAAATCATTCAGGGTCGTTAATTCATTACCAACCACTCTCTCACTCATTATGTTAGTGTGGCTGGCTGACATACAAGAGACAATTGTCTACTTTAAGAAAATAATTCATGCTTATTCTTCTTTCAACATTTTGCAGTTTAGTTGCATTAAAGTACAAAAAGTTACATACACATAACTGTTGACAACTGTATCTATCTCTCTGTCTCTCTGTCTCTGTCTCTCTCTCTCTCTCTCTCTCTCTCTCTCTCTCTCTCAATTCAATTCAATATGCTTTATTGGCATGAATGTCATAACAACAAAATTGCGCAAAAGTGTCTCAGAACAGTCAACTAAAAAGGATACAATTGATCTAACAACAAAGTAAACAGTGGATACATTACTGAATAAGATAAAATTAGTTCTGCTAGTAAATTAAACAGAGGAATATTACAATATAGGTATAATATTATTATACCTGTGTTAGTTGTCTGAAGATTGTCCACCTCTCTCTCAGTTGTTATCAGTCTGCTCTCCAACGCTGTCAGTTGTGTTGCTTGAGCTGCAGCCATAGAAATATTCACCAACATCTTTTTTTTATTTTCTTTTTTCTGCTATCTCAAATCGGTATTTCATGAAAACTGTCTTTTTTTTTTTTTTTAGCATTTAATGACGTTACACTTAAAATATTGTAGGGTGATGAATCTCTGTACATTGTCTCTTTGCTGATGTTTGTTCTTTTTTTATTTAGCATATTATTTCACATTTTTAATAATTTATTTTGCATATTGAGAATTTAGGAATTTATAGATTTTATAATGGGGAAACCATCACCATCACTCTTTTCATCTGTGTACAGAGGCTGACATTTTCCATAGCAATAGATTACTTGAATTGAGATATACTTAGATTCTCTCATTCTCTTTTACCTGTATTCTCCGTCTGCAGCTTCTCTATGTTCTTCTCACATTCTGCCACTCTGGCCCGTAAAGCTGCAGCAGGAAGGGGAAAGTTATACATTTAACACACTTAAAACATTTAGCTGATAAATATAATGTGTTGTATAAATGCTGAAATTCTTTGCCCACACATTACTTATTCTCTCAGTCTTCAGCTCCTCCACCTCTTTCTCACTGGCTGTTAGTCTGGTCTCCAAGTCCGTCAGCTGGCCTGTTTGAGCTGCAGTCACACAAATACAGCATTTATTTTCACTTACTTTCATTTGATCATAGGATTTAATGTATTTACATCGATGCTACTGTGTATTATATTGCCATCCTCATATATAATATATTTTACACCTGTATTCTGGGTCTTCAGCTCAGCCATGTCTGTCTCACTGCCGTTCATTCTGGTCCCCAAGTTAGTTACTTCTGTCACCTGAGCTGCAGGTAGAAAAGTAAACAACAGTGGTTGGTGTGCCATGCATCTCAAATCAGCTGCGAAGAATCAGCAAGTCACATCCTACACATTTCATTCCGACTTTACTGTTACGTCATCTCCATCACCACCTCTAGTTATGAAAGGAATGAATCA
Organism: Centroberyx affinis; assembly: GCF_046629955.1. Lineage (NCBI taxonomy): Eukaryota > Metazoa > Chordata > Actinopteri > Beryciformes > Berycidae > Centroberyx > Centroberyx affinis. The sequence continues at coordinate 68,619 of NW_027281543.1, read as the reverse complement.
TCTCTTTCTGTCAGATCACTCAATGACACATTTGTTTGTCTTTGTATTTCATCTCCTAGCACATCTTTGAACAGACACTCAAAAAATTTAAAAAAAAAAAAAATGTTCTTGTATATTGTAATTTTGATTATGCCATCCTTATTTAGAATTTTTTTTTTTTTGCACCTGTAGTCTGTTTCTTCAGCTCAGTCACTTCTGTCTCACTAGCTGTCATTTTGGTGCCCAGGTTTACCAGATCTGCTGCTTGTGCTGCAGGTAGAGAAGTAAACAACAGCAGCTGATTTTCATCCAGAGTCCATTATGGAGAGTGGACAACTCATGTCCTCCCTGTGTTACCTGTATTCTGTATGTGAAGGGTGTCCACCTCTGTCTCACTAGCTGCCAGTCTGGTCTCCAACGTTGTCAGCTTGGCTCCTTGGGCTTAAATCAAAGATGGTTATCAAAAGCTTTACACAATCTTACTTTAAAGAAAAAAGTAAAAGTCCTTCTTATTCTCTGTCTTCAGATCTGTAACAGCCTTCTCACTGTCTGTCATTCTGATCTTTAGGTTTACAACAGGAAGAGATTATATATTTTACTGTGAGTAACTCAACAGTTGACACAAGCTTTGTATTAGTGTCTTTATCAGGTGCTTAACCTTTGCTGTCAGTCTTTCCCCCAAAACTGTCAGTTTTACTGCTTGAAATAGATGTAGATAGTTGAATGTGTCACTTTGTTTTTAAATAGGGTTTTTTTCCCACTGCTGTGCTCTCTCTTTTCCCTGAACATCTGTTGTATAACTTACTGTACCTGTGTTCTCCTTCGTCAGCTGATCCAGGTTGGTTTTCAAGTCTAGAAACCGAGATTTAAAAAAGAAGTAGAAATTTGTATTGATTAAGTATTGATGGATTTATGGAAATTGGAAAAATAATGATATACAAGATGAATTTATCTGTGTACAGATATGTTTTTACAAACATTGATTGATTGATTCTTTCTTACCTGTGTTCTCTGTCTGCAGCTTCTTTATATTCCTCTCACAGGCTGACACTCTGGCCATTAAAGCTACAGTAGAAGGGGAAATCAATACATTTAGCACTCATATAGTGTTATGCTGATAAAGTATGTGTTATATGATACATTATTTTTTCCCCACATATTACTTATTCTCACTGTCTTCAGCTTCTCTGCCTCTTTCTCTCTGGCTGTCAGTCTGGTCTCCATGATTGTCAGATCAGCTGCATGTTTGTAAGGCAAAGATTTAGATTTTGTCCTTTGGTGGAAACAGTTGAGACTTAATTCTGAATCGCGTGTACAGTACCTGCATTTTTCTTCAGTTTGTCCATCTCAGTCTCTCGCACCATGACTGTGGTCACTAAGGCTTTTAGATAAAAAGTGCAAACAGTTTAAATGTTTCCTTAAAAACATCTAGTAACATTTAACATTTGATCCTTACACCGCACATTAAATCTTTGTAGAATTTCTTCATCCATTCATTTAATTTTATGCTCATCATCTACTTTACTACAGTAATTCCCCCCTTTTCTGTAGTACCTTTGTTCTCCTTCTCCAGTCGCTCAACTCTTCTCATGGCGTTGTCCAGTATGACTTTGAGCTGGTCCACCTTAGCCAAAACTTGGTCTAGTGAATTTGTCTGAGCGGCCGTGTCCCGGGTCTCCTCCAGAGCCCATGAACCACACAGACCGCACTGCAGCAACAGCAGAGCCACAGCACGCCTCATTTTGGCCGATATCTTCTGAGTAATAATCATCCTCAAAAGACACAAGCCCTTTTATTTGTGCACAAACACGTCAACATGTGGAGATATGTGTGAATTCAACACATGCTGTAGAGGGAACATTTAAAAATAACACCAAGGACTGTGAGCATTGGCACAGCTAAGTATTTACCTTTGTGGAACAGGTGTAAAAAAAAGTTTGCTTTGATTCTAAAAGACCAAAAGCTCAGACCTGAATATGTTTATATACTGTAAATACGTAAATGTGATTGGCTGAAATACAATAGACAGTTCTGTTCAAATGTCTACACTAAGAATCTACTTCTTCTTTTAGTACTTTGTAGTTGAGTTGCACTGAAGTACAAAAAGTTAAATAGTCAAACTGTTGACATCTCTCTGTCTCTCTCTGTCTGTCTGTGTCTCTCTCTCTCACTTCGTCTCTCTCAGATCTCGTCTCTCCAGGACACACCAGAATTATTGGGTTTCCTGAGGAACAGCAGTGCTCCTCCTCACCGCCGCAGACGAGCTGTCAGCGCTGCCCAGAGTTACAGCGACAAAACCTTGGTAAGCATACATTTTCTTGAGAAGACAAACTCCTGAGTGTTTCACACTCCTGTAATGTGTCCCTCCTCTCTGTCTCCCAGCCTTCACCTACTTCTCTGTTTCTCCGTAGAACTGCAGTAATATCAGCTGTCTGAGGATCATGTGTGTGGTCGGCCGGCTGGATCGCGGTCAGAGCGCCGTGGTCAAGATCCGCTCCAGACTCTGGGCCCACACCTTCCTACAGGTCGCCATCTTTGCTTGTCATCTCAACTTTTTTGTTCATTTGTTTCTTTTCTTTCTATGCTTATAATTCTGTATTATGATTGTGTTTTTATCACTGTGATTCATGTTTTGATTTATAATGTTATATGTCTTACAGCGCCGTAACGACCCTTACCTTCTCAACTCTACTGTGTCCTTCACGGTCACAGCCATGCCTTACCGTATCCAACCCCCCACCCTGCCCCAGCACACCACCTCGGTAAGACTGAGGGAACAACGGGAGTGTGCGTGTGTGTGAATATATGTGTGTTGGTGTGTCTACCTAAGAGAGAGAAACTTATCAGTACCTATAAATAGATGTGTAACTCTGTATCTATCTATCTATTGTAGATGGGGACCCTGGTGTTATGGGGGACTCCTGATGTGGCGTTTGCCGTTCCCCTCTGGGTCATCATCCTGGCCATACTACTGGGACTGCTGGTGCTGGCCATGCTAACACTGGCCATGTGGAAGGTACACACATACACACACACACACACACACACACACAGTCTTACTTAGGTCACTTTTGGGGTATTTACATAGACATTCATTTCCTGGAGACTTACCCTAACCATAACCATAACCACTACTTGCCTAAACCTAACCCTTACCCTAACCTTAACCTAACCCTAACCTTAACCACTGACCCAAAAATCAGCTTTTTACCAATTGGGGACACGGCTTTTGTCCCCAATTGCACAAGCCGTCCCCAATCAACTGGTCTTAAGTCTGGTGTGTGTCCCTGAAAGTGACTTAAGTCATACCCACACACACACACACACACACACACACACATGCAATTACACACATCATCCACCATCCTCAGCAGTCCTTGTGGTTGTGTAATTATCCAACACTGTGATTCCCTCAGTGTGGGTTCTTTGACCGGGCGCGGCCGCCGGCAGATGATGACGTCTCAGACCGGGAGCAGCTGACGTCTGACCAATCAGCGGATGCCTAAGACAATACATGACAGCTCCTGATCGGAGGACTGTGGTATGGGGGGGATGCGCACCTTCTGAGTAATTTAAATCAGATCTGAGATCTGCAGGTGGACCATATATTCTTGGCTGGAGGTCTTCTACCTCCCTGTTAAAGAAACTGAACCTGAAAGGACAGACTGTAGACAGCAGCGCCACACAGACTGGGACCAAAGAACGTGGTTCAAACCAGACAGACTGGGACCAAAACACGCTTAACGGACTCAATCACACACACATGTCCATTGTTTATCCAGACTTTGGTGGGATATTTTGATGAAGCACCAGAATTGAAGACAGAGTGGACTTTGTTGTGAAGACAATGCTTTAAATGTTTCTATAACAGCTGAACGTACTTTCCCATGTGTGTCTGTGTGAGGCACAGCGAGACTTGAGATGTATGCACGAGTGCTTGTGTGTGTCTGTGTGTGTGTATGTGTGTACATGCATATGTGTAAGTATGCGTGTGTGAATGTGTGTGTACTCTAGATATGCATTAGGTGTCTCAGCTCATGCCTTCTGGTGTCTTCCTGTGTCAGCTTCCTTCATCCTAGTTTTACTTAAAAAATGGGCTGTGTAAAGCTATGTCACACACACACACGCACGCACACACACACACACACACACACACACACACACACACACACACAAAGGCACAAAGGTGATGTGTATATTTATGAATGTATGTGCAATATTTGGACGTTGCGTGATACTGAAGCTTGTTTACACTGGCATTATTTTATTAGAGCTTAATGTTTCCATTCTTTATGTATATAAGTGATTCATTAGTATATTAGATATGAGTATTGCTGAACAGAAAATAATTCTTCAAATTGAATGAAGCCCCACCACGTAACTTTTGAAAAAGACTGTGGAAGGAAGAAAGGAGGCCACAAATTAAGAATTTATTATTGTTTTAATATAATGACTATTGAATTTTGGCTGTGAAGAAACAGACCGTATCTCCCCAGCAGAAGCCCTGCCCGTCTAATTCAAGGTCTTGCTTCACATGTTTCTCTGTTTGTTTTTTCTTCAAATGTGGCAGTTGATAAGACTTCAGAAACTAGTTGCAAAGATAAACACTCCATATCAAAGATGTTGTTAACAGCACGTTGTAGAGAGTCAATACTGTGTACATTACTGCAAGTACCTGTATGGAATTCAACAGTGTGTAATGAATTTGTCAGTTGTATATCTGATCTTAATGCATCCGTTCAGACAGACACTACAAAGGAGTCAGGGCTTGTTAGTGTAAATTTCAAACATCATTCTGCGTCTCATATTTGAGTCATGTTTGGTTTTTGTATCAATTGTGAAGTTTTATTAAAATAAAGTGTTCTTCGATTACCAGTGTTCAAATATGGAATTATATGTCTCTCAAAATTACACAACATTCAGTGTTGATTATGTGATATCATACTGAACTTTAGCTTGGTCTGCCCAACATGACCAAGTTAGAGAGTGAAGTCATAGTGTGCTTGCTTCAGCAAGAACACAGTTAATTTAAGAACCCTCAAAAAACTTTGAGACTGTATTCACTTCATATCAAAAATTTGAGTGCAGCATAGCTTTACTCATAGCTTTGTCCCTGGTCCAAACATCTTACTAAGGTTAATTATTTAACTGTTAAACCCAGAGACCCCATACTTGTGTCACTGTCTTGGAAAATTAATTTTATAATATTTTTTAATCTACATCATCTTGATAGCACTTACACTTTTTCATTTCACAGTTTCCTTTACATTCAGAACTCATTGGATTTCTACTTTAACTTAGGCTTCATTCGTAATCATATATGAAATGTTCAGCTTGACAAGATTATTAAATCCTATCTCTCCATTTAACCTTTTATTTGTTTATTTAAACCTCCATTTAACCTTCTATTTACTATTTAACCAATATACTTCTGGAAACAAACTCTTTACAAACTTGCATTCAATTGATAACTTAAAAATTCTTCTTATTCAATATCATCATTATTATTATCCTATTATATATTATTGATTTTATTATGCTATTTTTTGTTGATATGTTTTGTTATGTTTTATTCCTTTCATTCTACAGCACTTTAAAGAACGCACTTAAAAGTGCGTTCTTATTATTACCATTTTTAGAAGAAAGCTGTTCAGAAAGTTTTGTATTGTCTAGTTTGTTCTGGCTGGTAACAGATTACAGTCTATGTTCAAAACTGAAACCTCAGAAGAATTAGGCTACTCTTGCTCCCCCAGGTGGTGAAATGTGGAAGTAAATTTGGATCACTATTGCTTGTACTTGGAGTAATACACTAAAACTTGAAGGAAATATATGAGCCAGGAAAGGGACCTCTTGTGGTGATAACTTGAAACAAAACTTTGTGTTACTGTATCTGAGTATGTGTATATGTGTATATGACTCTATAGATAAATAAAACCATAGCTGACAGAGTGGACTTTTAATGAGCTAGTGGTGTCAGTTATCTTTTTGGCTTCAAATTGATGGTGTAACTATTAGTCACTGAACTTTGGAGTGCACTTTCAAGGCAATAGAGGCAATTATCTTTGTACATTTTATGTATTGTCATGATAGTATTAGTTTTACATGCTATCTCCGTACCAGTGAGTGGACTTAGTGAGTGGAGCCAGCAGCAGGCTTTCCTTTTTTTTTTTTTTTTTTTGGATAGCCGAGGGTTGGTGAATATGATTTTCTCCTTTTACTTTACACTTTGTAACTTTTATGAATGTGTTCAGTTTATTTCTCTTATTCTTGTTCATATATATAACTAGAGGGGAATACTAATCAATTAAATTATTTTAATACATTCCTATTCCATAGGATGGTCCAATCAACCAAGAATTAAAGTTGTAATCATTGTGATCATCATCATTGTGATGACCCCACCCACTCTGTCAACTGGCCCTGCCTTCCTTGTGTTTGTTCTTGTTCAGGAGGGGAGCTGGTGCACAGAGCTGGGTGGATCGTTAGCTGGATTTGCTGCACCTGGCTACGGGCTGACAGGGCTTGAAAGGGCTTGTAGCAGCCAATAATGTAATAACTACCATTAATGTAATAACTGACAATAACGTAATAATTTTTCCGTTCTGAATGTAATAAAAGTCGATAATGTAATAACTGGCCAATAATGTAATACATTTTCTGAACCAATAACGTAATAACTTTTTGCACATAACTTAATAAGTTATTACATTGTTGGCTGGTTATTACATTATTAGCTGGGTAAAAAAAAATCATGAAAACGTAATAACTGGAGCCGATAATGTAATAATATACTTATATCACTTTATTTAAGTTTTATTTATTGGCTATAAAGTGTCACACATCCATGACACTTACCCTTACTGTTGCCTCTTTCAAATAGCTGCTCAAAAACCGGACCACACACACACACGCATGCACGCACGCACGCACACACACACACACACACACACACACACTAGGAATTATGACTATTTGTTTGTGGTACATTAATCGGTTGGTGAGAACTAAGTCTTCGACATAAGCTCTGAAGGACCAGGGTTGAAGATTAATTTGAGCTGCAGCTCAGCACTGTGTGTCAACTTTTTCTAGTAATAAATCTGTAATAAACATTGTGTTTTAACAATAAAAGATAACTTAAATTAGCATTTTGACTAGTCATAATGTAAAAAAGGATATCTTAAATTAGCATTTTGACAGGTCATAATGTAATGAGAGATATCTTAAATGCTAATGCTGCAGCAGCTGTAGTAGTAGCAGCAGCAGCAGTGTTGTTGCTTGCCACTACTGACTAAAACCACGCGGCTTAAAAGTACTGCTACTTTTAAGCCGTGTGGTTTTAGTCAGTAGTGGCAAGTAACAACACTGCTGCTGCTGCTACTACTACTACTAATGCTAATTTAAGATATCTTTTATTACATTATGACTAGTCAAAATGCTAATTTAAGATATCTTTTATTACATTATGACTAGTCAAAATGCTAATTTAAGATATCGTTTATTACGTTATAACTAGTCAAAATGCTAATTTAAGATATCTTTTTTTACATTATGACTAGTCAAAATTATTATTATTATCATTATGCTAGAGGTATCAAACACAAGGCAGATGTCCAATAGACAGAGAAGGGAATACAACTCATCTCTAGTGGCTGGGATGGCTGATCCTCCAAAAAAATTCCAAGGCACACTTCTTTGCTGAAAAGGTTAAAAAGTCTAGTATGGGCTACGCCAATGCATTTCAAGTATACAGTCTTCATCAGGGCATATAGAGCAAAGTAGAAGGGCTTGCTTATATAGAGCTACCTAGTGATAACAAAATTGGCACCAGGTGAGCCAGCCAATCAGCAGCACAGCTCAATCAGCAGCAGAAAAGTGGGTGGATATTCACTGACACTCATCTGTTAAAAAGTATAAAGCAAATAGAGTTGTAGTTCACAAAAAACATCTCACAACCGTTATTCAAAATATCTGAAAAATCATTAGGAAAAATTCCATCTAAACTGGAGAAAATTCTTTATAATACACTCTAAACTTTCAAAATTTGAATAGGCGCCTAACCAAAACACAATGTTTATTACAGATTTATTACTAGAAAAACTTGACACAGTGCTGAGCTGCATCTAAAATTAATCTTCAACCCTGGTCCTTCAGAGCTTGTGTCGAAGACTTAGTTCTCACCAACCGATTAATGTACCACAAACAAATAAATAGTCATAATTTCTAGTGTGTGTGTGTGTGTGTGTGTGTGTGGTCAGGTTTTTGAGCAGCTATTTGAAAGAGGCAACAGTAAGGATAAGTGTCATGGAAGTGTGACACTTTATAGCCAATAAATAAAACTTAAATAAAGTGATATATATTATATATATAAGTAAAGTATAAGTATAAGTATATTATTACATTATCGGCTCCAGTTATTACATTTTCATGATTTTTTTTTATTAACCCAGCTAATGTAATAACCAGCCAATAATGTAATAACGTATTACATTATGCGCAAAAAGTTATTACATTATTGGTTCAGAAAATGTATTACATTATTGGCCAGTTATTACATTATCGACTTTTATTACATTCAGAACGGAAAAATTATTACGTTATTGGCAGTTATTACATTAATGGTAGTTATTACATTATTGGCTGCTACAGGGCTGCTTCTCCTGGCAGTTGCTCTCTGTTCTGCTCTTACTCTCTCTCCCCCCTGTGAAGATACCCTGGTTCTTTTGACTTCCACACCACACCACACTTTCCACTCATCCATGCACCCCACTTCACCACTTATGCTGCTGATCTACACATCCCACTATTTGGACAGTTGTATTTAGTTATATTCTTTATAATAAATTGATTTTGGTTAGGCATTCTGAAGCTGTGCGTGGTCTCCCTTATTGTTACCTCCTTGAGCCAGGATGCAACAAGTGGGGGCTTGTCTGGGATTCTTGGTAATAGAATGTTTACTCCTAGACTACTGGTTTCTATTGTCTATAGTGCAGATTTTGTGGGAGATTTGTGCACAGTAGTTGGTGGGTATACACAGTTTCAGTTACCTTTGGTGGGAGAGAGTCTGTAGCTTTTCCCCAGCATTTCTGCTCATATTGGAGGTTTTGTGGTTCCATCTTCGCTGAGGTAGGGTTAGTCTGTCCTCTGTGCATTAGATGGCTGTCTTGTGGACAACAACAAGTGGATTTGTTGGGTTTTTTTGTTTTTTTTGTTTGTTGTTTTTGTGCAGCCACGTGGTTAGAGCATTTGTCTCAGATGCATATCCAGGATTGTCAGGTTGGTCTGCAGCTTGCTGAGGGCCTAACCGGGTCACTGGGCTTTATGCTTAAATATCCCGCCACAAAACCTGCACGAAGACTAGGGTGAGTGAGTCAGATAGTTGATTGTGTAGGTCATTAGCCAGGGGGATGGTGGTTCCATTCTGATTTTTGCTGTCTCTCTTGTAATGTATACTGAAGAAACAACACTTTTGTTTTTGCTCCGATTTTTCATGAGTTGAAATAAAAGATCTAAGACTTTTTCTATGCACACAAAAGGCTTTTTCTCTCAAATTGTGTTCACAAATTTGTTTAAATCCGTGTTAGTGAGCACTTCTCCTTTGCCAAGATAATCCATCCACCTGACAGGTGTGGCATATCAAGATGCTGATTAAACAGCATGATTATTGCACAGGTGTGCCTTGGGCTGGTCACAATAAAAGGCCACTCTAAATTGTGCAGTTTTATTTTAAGTCTGTTTAACTCTAGTATTTACAGACATTATCAAAGTAACCAAACCTATTACAGCCCCAAAATGCAGTAGATACCAAATACAATACAATTAATTAAAGCTCAGATTTTCTGTTCTGTAGTATTACTCCCTGTACCAAGACCTCAGTCAATCAACTAGAGAATGAAAACTTCTCTCCATTCACATTTTTCACTTGGGGATACCCATTTGTTGGAAGCAGCCTCTTGTTCTGGGTTTTGCTCCGTCATCATTGCATCGTGGTCAAAAGACAGGTGGTGCTTATTTTTCTGCCAGGCTTCTGGCAACTTGGCATCTGCAGTAGAGGTGCTCCTCGCATGCTCTCCCCCCCTACACTCAATCCCCGCATTTAGAGCAGACTAGTTGTAGCAAAGGTATAAATGGCAAATGTAGTGAAGTAAAAAGTAGATTACTGGCTCAAAAATATACTCGAGTAAAGAGTAGAAGTACAGTTTAAAAAAAGGAACTAAAAGTACTCGTTCCTTAAACAAAACTACTTTTTTACTCGTGCGTTACTTGTAACGCATTACTACCCACCCCTGATTTCCAGCATGTGCTGTCACTCGGGCTAAGAGTCGTGAAAATACTGACCTTAATGAATGTGGAAATAAGATGGAGAAGGTTGTCTTTCCCTTGCCTGCTTTCCCTCTACCTGTCTCTACTTTGTTTTGTGACTGGAAAGATGCATTTGAAGTTAAGACATTTTAGGGATTTAGCTTACATGGATTTACCTTATACATCCATAAGATGATGCACAATGACTAGCCACTGAAACTGCAATTCAAAACTTTATTCGCACCTTCAGAGTAACTTAAATCAGATCTGAGATCTGCAGGTGGACCCTTTATTCTTGGCTGGAGGTCTTCTACCTCCCTGTTAAAGAAACTGAACCTGAAAGGACTGAAGACAGCAACGCCACACAGAGTGGGACCAAAGAACGTGGTTCGAACTAGACAGACTGGGACCAAAACACGCTGAATGGACTCAATCACACACACACATGTCCATTGTTTATCCAGACTTTGGTGGGATATTTTGATGAAGCACCAGAACTGAAGACAGAGTGGACTTTGTTGTGAAGACAATGCTTTAAATGTTTCTATAACAGCTGAACTTTCTTTCCCATGTGTGTCTGTGTGAGGCACATGGAGACTTGAGATGTATGCACGAGCGCTTGTGCGTGTGTCTGTCTGTGTGTGTGTATGTGCATGTGTGTGTGTGTATCTACTGGCCCCCAGCTGTGTCTGTGGACTGGGTGCATGTGAAGGAGGGCCAGCGGAGCTGGACTGTTGCAGCCATCAGCCCCTAAAGTGCAAGAGTGCCATCAGCATTCTTGCACCCTTCGCCCCACCTGCTGTATGCCATGGAGATTCAGACTGACAGACCAATTAGCTGCGGAACTAACACAAGACCCTTTGCCTACAACACATACACATGCACATATACAAGCATATGCATACAGACCTCACCCTCCCCCCCCCCCCCCCCCCCCCCCCCCCCACACACACACACACACATACATACACACACACACACACATATACATTCATATTCAAACACACATTTCTGTACCTAAATAGGCGTATATAATTAGGGTTCTCATCAAAATGAAATTTTGACTGGAACTTTGTGTTGTGGCTGGAAATATGCATTTGAAATTAAGATTTTAGGCATTAACTGACACTCATGAATGAAGCACAATGACTAGCCACCAAAACTGTAATTCAAAACTTTATTATATTGATAGGAGCTTGTTTAAAACATAATTCCACCCTTGGTTCTGGCTGCTCTTCATGTTGCCAGTTGGCACAAAGGAAGGAGGATGGAGCATGGAGCTTCTTAGCACAGATTAGAGCAGGAGTAGTTACCAATATATATGATATCATCTGTAGAGAATCTACTCAGTTATTTCAAAAAGAAAATGCACAATTATTTTAAGCAGTGCAGAATTGTTTCAAACTTTGAAATGCTACAAGCTGTAATCGTCTATGAAAGTCATCTGAGTCACATATAAACAGCAGTGTCAGAATTTGGACAGAATTGATGTCTTTCACAATAACATGGCAATTACATTAGTTTCCAGCTTCTAACCAGTATGTAGTTACTGTACTGTAATTCATGTTAGAAAGGGGAGTTACATCCTTTTAGGCAGTAGAGAAGAGCAGGAAGCCGGAGAAGATGTTATGGTTGGAGTCGTTGTCGTAGAGACCTAAGTTCTGAGGCAGACGCATCTCCACTCTGTCTCCTCTCTCCAGCTGTAGGACCACTCCTCCATTGAGGTACTCAAAGCTTCCAAAGTGGTTGTCCTGGACATGGTTAAAGACACGTTGGCCATTTTTGGTTAACATGGCACCCATCTTCCTGGATTTGTGTGTGCCCATAGCATTGTATCTGAAGAAGTAGATTCCCTTGACTGGTGCTCTGAAGACACCTAAGAGGGAAGAGAAAGGAGGGCATCTGTAGTCTACCTGGGTCTCCAGTCTGGTGTGGTGTTAGACTTTATGTGTGGAAGGTCTGGGCTCATGTTCAGTAGATTACCATATTGGTGTTACCGCTTGTGTAACGCCAACTCACATTAGAATGTAAAATGTAGAATATTGTAGAGTACTGTAGTGGTAAAATGTGCCATGTGTGCAGTACCTGTGGTGATATCATAAGCATTGCCATAGTTGGTGAAAACTTTGGAATAAACCAGAGTGTTGTCATCACGGAAGGGTCCGACGTTGCCTACATTGGTCAGACCAGCTGAAAAGGCCACTTTGGGTCTGTCTGTGAATAAAGCATGATAGTTCTTGTGTCACTGGCAGCGTTAGTAGTTTTTTTTTACTCACTGGACAATTCTGATGATTTATTCATCAAACAAGGGGTCCTGAATTCACAGGTGTAATCTCTGTAGGGTATAGGGAGGTGTTAACCCTTCAATAATCAGAACTGGTCAGAACTATCCCTCCAATAAATATATTATCATAAATTACAATTATTTGCCCTTATCAAAGATGTCAAAGGTCCTCGTTTTCCCACTGTAACCCCCATTAGTAAGGAAACGACACATTTTTTTTTTGCTGATATTGTGAGGGAGTCAATGTAAAACATGCATGGCATCAACACATCAATCAATTTATATTTTATTTATTTTATTATTTAATCATTTAATTTTTAAATGGTGACCTACGAAGGCATGCAATTTAGGATTATTTGTAACACTGCTTGAGAGAAATTAAAAGCAAGTAACTACCTACCAACCAAGCTGAAAACTGCAGCCACATGCCTTGCCAAAGTATTTGCAATCTGTCTGAGATGAGCAGTATCTCCAGTTTGATACCACTGCCATGTCGAGTCGAGTTTGAGTATTCAGTATACAGGTACATGAACAACTCATTCAATGAAGCAGTATCTACAACCACTCAATACAAGAATATAGACTAGTTTGTCATAGGCTACTAACACAAACAGTACTGTTTATGTATTTAGTGAAAAAATGTCTATCGAGTTATCGTCCCTACAAAGAAACATATAGTTCCATTGTCATAAATTAGGCCTACCGCAGGCACAGTGTGATTTCAAAATGATTGTATGTTCTTTTTTGCCCAGCACTGTGAAGTTAGGGACAGACTGGAAATGAATTTGAATTTTAATAAATGCTATCTCGCTATGATGAAGATGAGATTCACTCTAGGTTTTGATGTGTATAAAAGACGATTGTTTACTGTTGTTCATGTCACCTTGCTTTGCTAAGTTGTAGCTGGTAAGCTAGCATTATTGCTCTTGGTCAGTGGTAAGGTAGAGCAATTAACTACAGGCCTAGTTGGCTGTGTTGATAAATGCTTCTCTCAACTTTCTTCTTTATAAGGCAATCAAAAGTGGAAGTAAAATATCAGGTTTAATTTTCCAGGGACAGTGAATAAATTAATCAATGGCTAGCCTAGCTACCTACGGCTACCTACATCTACATGTCAAAAAATATTGAACAAAAATTGTTACATTAGATAAGCCATTGTTGTGGTAAGATAATATTAGCTGGTCTTCTTATGGCAGGCATCAAAGATAGAAATGAGGCAGAGAAGGACAATGATGAGGTGAGCATACAGTATTCATGATTGCAATACCGAGTGTACTGCAAATTTGTATATTGCAAACAATCTCATACCAACACAACTACTAAACATAAAATCAAAATTAATTTGTAGGTTTGTCTATGTTTCCTTTGAAAGGTAATTCTAATTATAAATATCATCCAGTGCAATTGCAAAATTGTCTTTTTAGGTTGGGGGACATATAGATACCTTAAAATTCAGGAGAAATAGACATTTAAAAGTCAAAACATTTTCTCCTGGAGGGCATGCCCCTCGATCTCCAACCCTCCAATGTTCAACCCAAAGTGACACCTTTACCTCTACTCCATACCTGACATACTGTATACCATATGATATCTTACTTGTGATGTCAAGCTGGACTTCATCCACTTCTCTCTCAATGCCTTGAAGTCTGGTGAACATGACTAGAACAGGTAGAAGAAATGGATGAAAAAACAGATCACTTCAGAGCAGCCTCAGTTGTTCATTGCTGTGCCAAGGATGGTCACACAGTGAAAAAAGGACACACACAGACCCACAGACACACAAGCAACACTAAATCTGAATTGCTATTGAAAATCATTAATACAATGAGTGTACAAGAATTACAATCACCTGCTTGCACTCTGTGCACCTCCTCTGGCACACACACACAGACACGCACACACGCGCGCACGCACACACACACACACACACACACACACACACACACACACACACACACACACATAAACTTCTTACTATTCCTAAAACTGATATCTGACTCTTACCAGTATTCTCACTCTTCAGCTCCTCTACCTCACTCACACTGGCTGTCAGTCTGGACTCCAGACCTAAAGTAGAATGAAATCTTTGATATGTATGTTTTAACAGAAGAGGATCAGTATATGGATTGCTTTTGCATGTTATTAATACCATGAGTCATGAGAATGCCAAATAATCATGTTAAGTAGAAGCTCATTTCTGTTTGTTTCCTTTACCAGCATTCTCAGTCTTCAGTTCCTCCACCTTGCCCTCACTGGCTGTCACTCTGGTGTCCAGGGCTGAAACAGCACAACATTGTTGATATATGTTTTAGTAGAAGAATATTACCACATTACTTACTTTTGTATGATAGTGGAGTTGAGCAATACCATAATTTAATGTGGTAAGCCACTAAAACACAATTTTATCACACATACAGACAATATTAACTCTTTCTGTTTTACCTGTGCTCTTGTTCTTCAGCTCCTCCACTTGAACCTCACTGTTAGCTAGTCTGTCATCCATATTTACTATTGCAACTGCTTGCCTGCTCTGTCTCTCTCTCTCTCTCTCTCTTTCTCTTTCTCTCTCTCTCTCTGTCTATCTTTCACCTGTGTTATTTGTCTGAAGAGCATCCATCTCTGTCTCAATTGTTGTCAGTCTGTTCTCCAAAGCTGTCAGCTGTGTTACTTGAGCTGGAGCCACAGAAATATTCACCAACATCTTTTTAAATTTCTCATCTCAAATCTCTAATACTGTTTTAGTAGCATCTATTGACGATACACTGTCATATGTCACATGTCAGTACATTATTCCTTTGATGGTGTCAACCTTACGTAGCACACGGCTGCATCATTTTGTCCATGTGAGGCCAAGAGAAACTGATATGATGGTGCAAGCAGGTGAAACAATCACCTGCACTCTGTCCACCTCCTCTGACCCACTCTCACACGCACACACACATGCACATTCAAACACATACACACACACACACACACGCACGTACACACACACACACACACACACACACACACACACACACACACACACACACACACACAAACTTCTCACTATCCTTATATCTGATATCTGACTCTTACCAATACCTAGAGAAACAAGAATGCCAAAAAATCATGTTAAGGAGAAGCTTGTTTCCTTTACCAGTATTCTCAGTCTTCAGTTCCTCCACCTTGCCCTCACTGGCTGTCACTCTGGTGTCCAGGGCTGGGAATATTGATACATTAATTACTTTTGAATGATATTGCTGGAGATGGAGTTGAGTGATACAATAGGTAAACCACAAAAATGCCATTTGATCAAAAATACAGAAAATATTAACTCTTTCTGTTTTACCTGTGCTCTTGTTCTTCAGCTCCTCCACTTGAACCTCACTGTTAGCTAGTCTGCCATCCATATTTACTATTGCAGCTGCTTGGGCTTTAGAATCACAGTGAAACAAACATGATTATTGACTGTTTGATTGATTCTACCTGGTCTATTTCACAAATACTGAAAAAAAATCAAATTTATATGGTAACTACCTGTGTTGTTTGCCTTTAGATCATTCACCAGTTTCTCATTTGCCGTCAGTCTGGATCCCATGGTTGTCAACTCTGCATACTGAGCTGTAATCATTCAGCGTCATCAATTATCAACCTCTCTCTCTCTCTCTCTCTCTCTCTTTCTCTCTTTCTCTCTCTCTCTCTTTCTCTCTCTCTCTCTCACCTGTGTTATTCATCTGAAGAGCGTCCATCTCTATCTCAGTTGTTGTCAGTCTGTTCTCCAAAGCTGTCAGCTGTGTTACTTGAGCTGCAGCCACAGAAATATTCACCAACATCTTTTTAAATTTCTCATCTCAAATCTCTAAATCTATTTTAGTAGCATCTATTACTATTACTGATTACCTGTATTGTTTGCCTGTAGATCGTTCAGAAGTTTCTCATTGTCCGTCAGTCTGGACCCCATGGTTGTCAACTTTGCATCCTGAGCTGTAATCATTCAGGGTCATCAATTAATTATCAATCTCTCTCTCTCTCTCTCTCTCTCTCTCTCTCGCTCGCTCTCTTTCTCTCTCTCTCTCGCTGTCTCTCTCTCTCTCTCTCTCTTTTCTTGAATCATCTATTGATGATACACTGTCATAGGCAGATCAATCTCTGTACATTGTTTCTTTGATGGTGTCAACCTTATGTAGCACACGGCTACATCATTTTGTCCATGTGAGGCCCAGAGAAGCTGATAGCATAATGCACTGAAACAATCACCTGCTTGCACTCTGTGCACCTCCTCTGACACACACACACACACACACACACACACACACACACACACACACACATAAACTTCTTACTATCCCTGAATCTGATATCTGACTTTTACCAGTATTATCACTCTTCAGCTCCTCCACCTCACTCTCACTGGCTGCCAGTCTGTTATCCAGAGCTGAAATAGAATGAAATCTTTGATTTTTATGTTTTAATAGAAGAGGATCAATATATGGATTGCTACCTAAAGTCATTAATACCACTATCTGCTGATAGTGGAGTTCAGCCAAACAATGGGTCAGTGTGGTAAGCCACAAAAACACAATTTGATCAAAAATACAGACAATATTAACTCTTTCTGTTTTACCTGTGCTCTTGTTCTTCAGCTCCTCCACTTGAACCTCACTGTTAGCTAGTCTGCCATCCATATTTACTACTGCAGCTGCTTGGGCTTTAGAATCACAGTGAGACAAACATGGTTATTGACCGTTTGATTGATTTTACCTGATCTATTTCACAAATAATATGACATCAAAGTTATATGACAATTACCTGTGTTGTTTGTCTTTAGATCGTTCACCAGTTTCTCATTGGCCATCAGTCTGGACCGCATGGTTGTCAACTCTGCATCCTGAGCTGTAATCATTCAGGGTCATCAATTAATAACCTCTCTCTCTCTCTCTCTCTCTCTCTCTCTCTCTCTCTCTCTCTCCCTCTCTCTCTCTCTCTCTCTCTCTCTCACTCTCTCCCTCTCTCTCTCTCTCTCTCCCTCTCTCTCTCGCTCTCTCTCTCTCTCTCTTTCTTTCTCACCTGTGTTATTCATCTGAAGAGCGTCCATCTCTATCTCAGTTGTTGTCAGTCTGTTCTCCAAAGCTGTCAGCTGGGTTACTTGAGCTGCAGCCACAGAAATATTCACCAACATCTTTTTAAATTTCTCATCTCAAATCTGTAAGACTGATTTAGCAGCATCTATTGATGATACACTGTCATAGGCAGATCAATCTCTGTACATTGTTTCTTTGATGGTGTCAACCTTACGTAGCACACGGCTACATCATTTTGTCCATGTGAGGCCCAGAGAAGCTGATAGCATAATGCACTGAAATAATCACCTGCTTGCACTCTGTGCACCTCCTCTGACACACACACACACACACTCACACATAAACTTCTTACTATCCCTGAATCTGATATCTGACTCTTACCAGTATTATCACTCTTCAGCTCCTCCACCTCACTCTCACTGGCTGCCAGTCTGTTATCCAGAGCTGAAATAGAATGAAATCTTTGATTTTTATGTTTTAATAGAAGAGGATCAGTTAGTGAATTGCTATTGAATGTCATTGATACCACAGGAAACAAGAATGCCAAACAATCATGTTAAGTAGAAGCTGTTTTCTGTCTGTTTCCTTTACCAGCATTCTCAGTCTTCAGTTCCTCCACCTTGCCCTCACTGGCTGTCACTCTGGTGTCCAGGGCTGAAACAGCACAACATTGTTGATATATGTTTCAGCAGAAGAATATTGATACATTAATTACTTTTGAATGACAGTGTTGATAGTGGAGTTGAGCAATACAATAGGTCAGTGTGGTAAGCCACAAAAATGCCATTTGATCAAAAATACAGACAATATTAACTCTTTCTGTTTTACCTGTGCTCTTGTTCTTCAGCTCCTCCACTTGAACCTCACTGTTAGCTAGTCTGCCATCCATATTTACTATTGCAGCTGCTTGGGCTTTAGAATCACAGTGAGACAAACATGGTTATTGACCGTTTGATTGATTTTACCTGATCTATTTCACAAATAATATGACATC
>NW_027281543.1:0-47500 GCF_046629955.1 Centroberyx affinis | reverse complement strand
GCTTCGATAACTTTCAATCAGGATTTTGGCCCCATCACAGCACTGAGACTGCACTCATAAAGGTACTAAATGACATTCGCCTGAACAGTGACTCAGGCAAAGTCTCTGTTTTAGTACTGTTGGATCTTATTGCTGCCTTTGACACTGTGGACCATACAATTCTATTACAAAGATTAGAAAACTGGGTGGGACTCTCTGGAACTGTCCTTAAGTGGTTCAAGTCATATCTTCATGACAGAAAGTACTTTGTCTCCATTGGAAACTGTGTGTCCGAGCAGATGGCCATGACCTGCGGGGTTCCACAGGGGTCCATTTTGGGACCTCTCCTGTTCAATCTCTATATGCTTCCTTTAGGCCAAATCCTACAAAATAATAAAGTAGCCTACCATAATTATGCAGATGACACGCAAATCTACATATCACTTACACCAGGTGACTATGGACCTGTTGAAACTCTGTGTCACTGCGTTGAACAAATCAATGACTGGATGCGGCAAAATTTTCTCCAACTAAACAGAGATAAGACCGAGATAATTGTCTTTGGAGCACAGAAAGAAAGACAGAATGTCTGCTCTCAACTTGACTCCCTGTCCCTCATAACTAAGTCAAGCCAGAAATCTTGGCGTTATTCAGGACTCAGATTTAAATTTCAATAGCCACATCAAATCGGTAACTTCATCAGCTTACTACCATCTAAAAAATATTGCAAGAGTCAGAGGACTAATGTCCAAACAAGACCTAGTAAGGCTTACCCACGCCTGTATTTCCAGTAGATTGGATTACTGCAATGGTCTGTTCACAGGGCTTTCAAAAAAAGCTCTTCGGCAACTCCAACTTATTCAGAACGCCGCTGCCAGGGTCCTGACGAAAACTAAGAAATACGACCACATTACACCAGTTCTAAAATCCTTACACTGGCTACCAGTCACTCAGAGAATTGATTTCAAAATCTTGCTGCTTGTCTACAAATCACTCTGTGGCTCCGGGCCCAAATACATCTCTGACATGCTTGTGCCATATGAACCTTCTAGGACCCTTAGGAAATCTGGGGCTGGCCTACTGGCTGTCCCAAGAGTTAGAACAAAACACGGTGAAGCAGCGTTTTGTTATCATGCAACACAGACCTGGAATAACCTCCCAGATAATATTAGACAAGCCCCGACTCTGACCACTTTTAAGTCAAAGCTAAAAACGTTCTTATTTTACACTGCCTAATCTCCCCTGTAATGGCTAAAAACTTATCTTTTCAGCTTAGCTTTTAAATAACCTTAATTTTAACTGTTTCTGTTCAGGATCGCCAACAGAGCAGACACGGGCAAGTACGAATTTTCATTCGTCTTGTCCAGGTAATGCTTACTTGCGCATGAGTGAACACTATATGTTGGGGGGACAGAGCTTTACCCTGTATGATTCTCATCCATCTGTGGATGGTGAGGTTTTTGACCAAGAGGAGAATCTATGATTCTCGTCTGCCTTAGGCAGTGAGATCTGACGTAAATATCAGATCAAGAGTAGAATCAGGAAGGACAGGGAAAAGAAAATTACAGAAAAACATATGGGTTCACTCACAATGTGCATCTAAAAGTGGGAGTATTTGTTGTGTTATCTTTCTATTTCACTTGAATTGAACTGCACTAGTTTACTCTTTACGTCTTTTATCTTTTGTATCTCTACTGTACTTTTTAATTGTAAATCTTTTACCTTTACTGTATTTTTATCACTCTGTAAAGCACTTTGAATTGCCCCAGTGTATGAAATGTGCTATACAAATAAAGCTGCCTTGCTTTGCCTTGCCTTGCCTACTGATTACCTGTGTTGTTTGCCTGTAGATCGTTCAGAAGTTTCTCACTGGCCATCAGTCTGGACCCCATGGTTCTCAACTCTGCATCCTGAGCTGTAATCATTGGTCATCAATTATCAACCTCTCTCTCTCTCTCTCTCTCTCTCTCTCTCTCTCTCTCCCTCCCCCCCGTCAGCTGTGTTACTTGAGCTGCAGTCACAAAAAATATTCATTAGTATCTGTTAAAATTTCTCATCTCAATTCTCTAATCCTGTTTTAGTAGCATCTGTTGACGATACACTGTCATAGGCAGATCAATCTCTGTACATTGTTTCTTTGATGGTGTCAACCTCACACGGCTGCATCATTTTGTCCATGTGAGGCCCAGAGAAGCTGATAGCATAATGCACTGAAACAATCACCTGCTTGCACCTCCTCTGACACACACACACACATACACACACACACACACACACACACACACACACACACACATCAACTTCTTACTATCCCTGAATCTGATATCTGACTCTTACCAGTATTATCACTCTTCAGCTCCTCCACCTCACTCTCACTGGCTGCCAGTCTGTTATCCAGAGCTGAAATAGAATGAAATCTTTGATTTTTATGTTTTAATAGAAGAGGATCAGTATATGGATTGCTACCTAAAGTCATTAATACCACTATCAAAAATACAGACAATATTAACTCTTTCTGTTTTACCTGTGCTCTTGTTCTTCAGCTCCTCCACTTGAACCTCACTCTCTCTCTCTCTCTCTCTCTCTCACCTGTGTTATTCATCTGAAGAGCGTCCATCTCTGTCTCAGTTGTTGTCAGTCTGTTCTCCAAAGCTGTCAGCTGTGTTACTTGAGCTGCAGCCACAGAAATATTCACCAACATATTTTTAAATTTCTCATCTCAAATCTCTAAATCTGTTTTAGTAGCATATATTATTATTTCTGATTACCTGTGTTGTTTGCCTGTAGATTGTTCAGAAGTTTCTCATTGGCCGTCACTCTGGACCCCATGGTTGTCAACAGTGCATCCTGAGCTGTAATCATTCAAGGTCATCAATTAATTATCAGTTTCTCTCTCTCTCTCTCTCTCTCTCTCTCTCTCTCTCTCTCTCTCTCACACACACACACACACACACACACACACACACACACCAATGCCATTTGACCAAAAATACAGACAATTACAGACAAACAACTGTTTCTGTTTCACCTGTGTTCTTGTTCTTCAGCTCCTACACTTGAACCTCACTGGATTTAATACATTTACATTGATTGTACACATCTTGTCACTTTGTGTATTGCCATCCTCACATAGAACATATTTTGCACCTGTATTCTGGTTCCTCAGCTCAGCCACTTCTGTCTCACTGGCGTTCATTCTGGTCCCCAAGTTAGTTACTTCTATCACCTGAGCTAGAAACAACAGCGGTTGGTGTGCCATGCATCTCAAATCAGCTGTCACATTTCATTTTGACTGGTTTTTACTGTTCTCATCGCCATCATCTTGGTCTCACTGGCAGTCAGTATTCTGTCCAAAGCCAAATTCCCACAATAGAAACAAGTAAATTATCCAGTTATGATAGGAATGAATCATATTCTCTCTCTCTTTCTTTACCCATATTCTCAGTCTTGAGGTCCGTCAACTCCCTCTCATTGGCTGTCACTTTATCTGTCAAGGTTGTCAGGCCTGCTGCTTGACCAGGAAACAGTACAAAACAAGAGAAACTCAAAAAATGTCAGAAGATGTTCAATGAGTTCTTGTATATTGTAATTTTGATTGTGCCATCTAATATTTTTTTTGCACCTGCAATCTGTTTCTTCAGCTCAGCCACTTTTGTCTCACTAGCTGTCATTTTGGTGCCCAGGTTTACCAGATCTGCTGCTTGAGCTGCAGGTAGAGAAGTAAACAACAGCAGCTGATTTTCATCCAGAGTCCATTATGGAGAGTGGACAACTCATGTCCTCCCTGTGTTACCTGTATTCTGTATGTGAAGGGTGTCCACCTCTGTCTCACTAGCTGCCAGTCTGGTCTCCAACGTTGTCAGCTTGGCTCCTTGGGCTTAAATCAAAGATGGTTATCAAAAGCTTTACACAATCTTACTAGAAATAAACAACAAAGGCTGATTTTCATCCCGAATCCATAGTACAAAATGAGGCCATCTTACTTAGTAAGACCCCAAATGCAGACAAATCTCTCCCACCTCCATTCTCTGTCTTCAGATCTGTAACAGCCTTCTCACTGTCTGTCATTCTGATCTTCAGGTTTACAACAGGAAGAGATTATATATTTTACTGTGGGTAACTCAACAGTTGACGGCAAGCTTTGTATTAGTGTCTTTATCAGGTGGCTGCCTGTGTTCAGTTGCTTTAGTTTCTTTCTTTGCTGTCAGTCTTCCCCCTAAATTGTCAGTTTTGCTGCTTCAGATACCTAGATGTAGATAGTTGATTGTGTCATTTTACAGAACTACTGTTTTTCAGTAGGATTTTTCCCACTGCTGTGCTCCCTCTTTTCCCTGAACATCCGTTGTAAAGTTTACTGTACCCCTGTTCTCCTTTGTCAGCTGATCCACCTTGGTTTTCAAGCCTAGAAAGATTAGAAAATAGTAGAAATGTACTGTATATTGATTAAGTATTGAAGGATTTATTAAAATTGGAAAAATAACATTACTGTTAGACTGTTAGACCATGCTTATTTTTTAGATTCTCTACATTGATTCTTTCTTACCTTTATTTTCCATCTGCAGCTTCTCTATATTCTTCTCACAGGCTGCCACTCTGGCCCGTAAAGCTGCAGTAGGAGGTTAAATGAATGCATTTAACATTTATATGGTATTATTTGTATTTATTTTATTTATTTATTTAAGGGACTATGGACAGTTAGTGCCACAGCATTAGCTAGAAATCAAAATTACATCGCAAGTCCTGGGTAGGTGATACAAAGGCAAGCATGTTTACAAAATACAGTTAGTAGAAAAATGTTAAAAACTACAATTTACAGTATATTACTTCATACAAGTGATATAAAAGTGTGCTCTGCTTGATTTCATGGCCATATGAAATTGGATTGGATATACTTTGAAATGATGTGACAGTGGTGTTATCTTGCTGGCTTTTTGTCCAGGACTTTCGGGGTGTTTTTGTGCAAATTGTACATGAGGCTTGAGGATGGTTTTACCTACTTGGGACCACGTGGTGATACAATATGTACATGTATACAAATGTAGAAGAATAAGTGCATGCATGTACAACTTAGTAGAATCTGTTGACAAATAGTTCCTAATAAATTTGTATTTCTGAGGTTTAATTTGGCTATACGAATTACCTTTTACACTTGTTTTTCAAAGGTCAGGTGTGAATCAATGATTATCCCAAGACATTTAAAATCTGAAACAATTTGGAGCTTTTCAGCATTAAAAGATTTCAGGCTGATAGACCACCTTTCTGTTGATTGAAAAATACTGGTAGTGGTCTTGCTAATATTTAAAGTGAGACAAGATGTGTGAAATAGTCAGAGATACTGGACATGGCTGCTGTTAACTTATGTGCTGTCTGCTGTCTTGTTTTGGCATGCACATATGTAACAGTATCATCTGCGTACATCTGGATCATTACATCGGGACATACAGGTCATTGGCATAGAAGCAGAGGCCCCAGGATAGATTCCTGAGGGACACCAGTACAGCAGTCTAGAGATGAAGAGAGCCTTGTTCCAACCTGAGTGCATTGCTTTCTCATTGTTAAAGGAACACTTCACCAATTTTTTAACCTTATCTCCCTAAACCATGTGAGTAATAGGAGCACATAGGACCTCTTTATAGTTGTTTTTTTGTTTTTTTTAAAGTAGATAGAAAACGGAGTAGGTTGCATAGGGGACAGATATCTGTTTAGTTCTAGTGCCAAAGCTATGTGCAAGTTTCTGTACTGAGTCAGCAAAATAGATATTGAAAGCAGAAAAATAGATATTGAAAGTTCCATATACATCCAGTTCTAAACATCTTCCATCTATACTGACAAAGTTATTTTCTCCACACATTACTTATTTTCTCTGTCCTCAGCTTCTCTGCCTCTTTCTCACTTGCTGTGAGTCTGGCCTCCATGATTGTCAGATCAGCTGCATGTTTGTAAGGCAGAGATTTAGATTTTGTCCTTTGGTGGAAACAGTTGACACTTAATTTTGAATTGTGTGTGTACAATACCATTTTTGTTGAGGTCATCCATCTTAGTCTCTCGCACGTTGACTGTGGTCACTAAGGCTGTTAGATAAAAAGTGCAAACGGTTGAAATATTTAGTTCAAAACAACTATGTTCATCATCTGCTGTACTTTTCTCACAGTGTAGTACCTTTGTTCTCCTTCTCCAGTCGCTCAACTCTTCTCATGGTGTTGTCCAGTATGACTTTGAGCTGGTCCACCTGAGCCAATACTTGGTCAGGTGAATTTGTCTGAGCGGCCGTGTCCCGGGTCTCCTCCAGAGCCCATGAACCACACAGACCACACTGCAGCAACAGCAGAGCCACAGCACCCCTCATTCTGGCCGATATGTTCTGAGCAATCCTCAAAAGACTCAGGCCCTTTTCAGAGATGCATGTTTTAGAGATACGTGAGAATTCAACACATGCTGTAGGGCCTACAGCATGTGTTGAATTCTCACATAAATGTTCCTCTTATCGTGTAAGGGGAACATTTAAAAATAACACCAAGGACTGTGAACATTGGCACAATTTAGTATTTACCTTTGTGGAACAGGTGATTCTGTTTTCTGCCTCATCTTCACCCATTAGTAAAACAGTTTGGTTTGATTATAAAAGGTCAAAAATGTCATCTGGACAGCCAACAGCTGTTCATATACTGTACGTAAGTGTGCTTGGCTGAAATACAAGAGACACTTCTCATCAAATGTCAAATGCGTTGAAGTAGCCTACAAAAGAAGTACAAGGCTTAACAGCAATCACACACACATGTCCATTGTTTATCCAGACTTTGGTGGGATATTTTGATGAAGCACCAGAATTGAAGACAGAGTGGACTTTGTTGTGAAGACAATGCTTTAAATGTTTCTATAACAGCTGAACGTTCTTTCCCATGTGTGTCTGTGTAAGTGAGGCACAGCGAGACTTGAGATGTATGCACAAGTGGGCTGTGTAAAGCTATGTCACACACACACACACACACCTACACACACACACACACACACACACACACGCACAAACACACACACAAACATACACACAAAGGCACAAAGGTGATGTGTATATTTATGAATGTATGTGCAATATTTGGACGTTGCGTGATACTGAAGCTTGTTTACACTGGCATTATTTTATTAGAGCTTAATGTTTCCATTCTTTATGTATATAAGTGATTCATTAGTATATTAGATATGAGTATTGCTGAACAGAAAATAATTCTTCAAATTGAATGAAGCCCCACGACGTTAGGCTGTGGAGGGAAGAAAGGAGACCACAAATGAAAAATGTATTATTGTTGTAATATAATGACTATTGAATTTTGGCTGTGAAGAAACAGACCGTATCTCCCCAGCAGAAGCCCCGCCTGTCTAATTCAAGGTCTTGCTTCACATGTTTCTCTGTTTGTTTTTTCTTCAAATGTGGCAGTTGATAAGACTTCAGGAACTAGTTGCAAAGATAAACACTCCATATCAAAGATGTTGTTAACAGCACGTTGTAGAGAGTCTATACTGTGTACATTACTGCAAGTACCTGTATGGAATTCAACAGTGTGTAATGAATTTGTCAGTTGTATATCTGATCTTAATGCATCCGTTCAGACAGACACTACAAAGGAGTCAGGGCTTGTTAGTGTAAATTTCAAACATCATTCTGCGTCTCATATTTGAGTCATGTTTGGTTTTTGTATCACACTTTATTGAAATAAAGTGTTCTTCGATTGCCAATGTTCAAATGTGGAATTATATGTCTTTCAAAATTACACAAGATTCAGTGTTGATTATGCGATATCATACTGAACTTTAGCTTGGTCTGCCCAACATGACCAAGTTAGAGAGTGAAGTCATGAGTGTGCTTGCTTCAGCAAGAACACAGTTAATTTAAGAACCCTCAAAAAACTTTGAGACTGTATTCACTTCATATCAAAATTTTAAGTTGGATGATGACATTTTCTTTGAGTTCAACAGTTTCATACATAGCTTTCTGCCTGGTCCAAACATTTTTATTTGACTGTTAAACCCAGAGACCCCATACTTGTGTCACTGTCTTGAAAAACTCATTTTATAATATTTTCTAATCTACATCATCTTGATAGCACTTACACTTTTTCATTTCACAGCTTCTTTTATATTCAAAACTCATTGCATTTCTACTTTAACTTAGGGTTCTTTCATAATAAATATGAAATATTCAGCTTGACAAGATTATTAAATCCTATCTTTCTATTTAACCTTTTATTTAAACCTCCATTTAACCTTTTATTTAAACCTCCATTTAACCTTCTATCAACCTGTTTACTATTTAACCAATATACTAAACAAACTCTTTAGAAACTTGATAACTTGAAATTGCCCATTTGGCATTTGAAATTGATAACTTAAAACTTCTTATTATTAGATATCATAATTATTATTATTATTGAAACCTCAGAAGAATTACTCTTGCTCCCCCAGGTGGTGAAATGTGGAAGTAAATTTGGATAACTTGACTAATGACTACTTGGAGTAATACACTAAAACTTGGAGGAAATATATGAGCCAGGAAAGGGACCTCTTGTGGTGATAACTTGAAACAAAACTCTTAGTCACTGAACTGTGGAGTGCACTTGCAAGGCAATACAGGCAATTATTTTTGTACATTTTATGTATTGTTATGATAATATTAGTTGTACACGCTATCTCTGTACCGGTGAGTGGACTTGTATGGAGCCAGCAACAGTCTTTCCTTTTTTTTTTATAGCAGAAAGTTGGTGAATATGATTGATGCACTGCAGAGCTGCCAGGACATTTTCCAAGTCCCAACGTGGAAACTGTGCAATGAGGGCACAACAACCACTAGTCAGCCTGAACTCCCCAACCCTGGCTGCTTTGATCGCAGTAACCAGCTCTTTAAGGGTTGATGAAGACTTTGCGTTATCCAATTGCTCCTGCAGAAACAGCAGGATGTCCTGAGCTGTGCAAGTGATAGGATTTACTTGATGTGCTTCACACACAGCAATAAGAATATGAAACCCTTGTGGATGAGGCCTGAGCCCCATGGCTAGGAGGCCCACCCTCTCAGGGGCCAGGCCCAGGTCTGTAGCCCCTGGGGGAAGGTTCAGCAGGCTGCTTGCTCCTCGGCCAAACATTGCTGATGGCTCCACAGGCAGCGTTAACAAGCAAGCCTGACCCTCCACTTGCAGAATGGACAGGGATAGCCACAAATGGTGTCTCACCAGTCACCAACCAAAATGCCTGCCATCTGTGCCTGCGCTCTTCACACCTCTCCTAACAATTGTGTCCCCCAGCTCATGCATAAACTGATACGGGTACAGCAGAATGACCCGGGATTTGCCAGCTGCTCCCTCTACAGGTTGGGCAATGCCTAGGGCCTTTGTTGCCCTGCCCACCAGCCCTTTAAGCTGGTGGATAGTTTTCATGTCTTGTATGCGTCCCTCCTCCTCTGGGTCTGCTTGGGGCTGGCCTAAGGGGAATTCCACCCCTTATCATATGTGTCTGGAAGGATTGACAGGACATCTAACTAGGATGGGTCCTCCTTAACTGCCACTGCATGGTCATAGCCCAGGCATGATATACACTGATCATGTTTTTAGTAAATCTTAAATTGGCCTAATGTGCTATTATCTCATTTTCCTCTTTTGGACTCTGTGATAAATTTGTCTAACAAACTCCCCTTGTTACCAAGTGGGCCAACCATGACAGCTGTTTGATTTGTGGAGGGAATATGGAAAGTTGTTTCACCAGAACAGTTGAGTTAAAAGAGAAAGGCAGCACCTCTGAAAATGTAAGCAGGCCTCTCCACACTGCTTTCTATGGTTCTATGGTATGTGCCACCCACTTCTGGATAGTCTACCCCCAGGGACATAAGCAGGCCTTGCCTCAAAATACCAATAGCAATAGATCGACAGCAATCCAGAGATCAACCTGGAATCTCTCTCTCTCTCTCTCTCTCTCTCTCACTCTCTCTCTCTCTCTCTCTCTCTCTCTCTCTCTCTCTCTCTCTCTCTCTCTCTCTCTCTCTCTCTCTCTCTCAATCTCTCTGTGATGGGAACCTGCTGCACGCCAGCTTCAACCCTCTTGGCCTACAGATAACACACAGACGCACACACATATACAAGCAGATGCATCCAGACGCACACACACATACAGTACATAGACTCATATTCAAATACACATTTCTGTACCTAAATATATCACTGAGGTTCTCATCAAAATTACATTTTGACTGGAACCTTGTATTGTGGATGGAAAGATGCATTTTAAATTAAGACATTTTAGGCATTTCGCTGACACTCTTATCCAACTATAAGATGAAGCACAATGACTAGCCACCGAAACTGCAATTCAAAACTTTATTCAATATATTGATAGTAGCTTCCACCCTTGGTTCTGGCTGCTGGAGTAGTTACCAGTATATATGATATCACCTGTAGAGAATCTACTTGTTTCAAACTTTGAAATGCTACAAGCTGTAATCATCTACAAAAATACAAAATAAGTCAGATATAAACATAGCAGTGTCAGAAATTTGAACAAGATTGATGTCTTTCACAATAACATAGCAAATTACATGAATTTCCAGCTTGAGTATGTAGTTGTTCTACTGTAATGTATGTTAGAAAGGAGAGTTACATCCTGTCAGATGGTAGAAAAGAGCAGGAAGCCAGAGAAGATGTTATGGTTGAACCCGTTGTAGAGAGTGTAGTGCTGAGGCAGACGAATCTCCACCCAGTCTCCTCTCTCCAGCTGTAGGACCACTCCTCCAGACATGTAGTGATAACCTGACAGTTGGTTGTCCTGGACATTGCTTAAGACATGTTGACCATTCCTCGTCAAGTAGACACCCATCTTGTTGGATGTGCGCAGGTCCATGGCAGTGTATCTGAAGTAGTAGACTCCCTGGACTGGTGCTGTGAAGATACCTAGGAGGGAAAAGAAAGGAGGGCATCAGTAATCTACCTGGGGTATAGAATCCAGTCTGTTGTGGTGTTAGACTTTATGTGTGGAAGGTCTGGGCTCATGTTCAGTAGATTATCATTTTGGTGTTACTGTTTGTTTATATTAGAATGTGAAATGTAGAATAGTGTAGAATGTAGATATTAGTTTGATGGTGTAGAGTCCTGTAGTGGTAAAGTGTGCCATGTGTGCAGTACCTGTGATGATATCATAAGCATTGCCATAGTTGGTGAGGACTTTGGAATAGGCCACAGTGATTTCACTTTGAAAGGCCCGATGAAGCCTTGGTTGTTCAAACCAGCTGAAAAGGCCACTTTGGGTCTGTCTGTGAATAAAGCATGATAGGTCTTGTGTCACTGGCAGCGTTTAATAGGTTAGTTTATATGACTTTTTTACACACTGGTCAATTCTGATGATTTATTAATCCAATAAGAAGTCCTGTATTGACAGGTAAAATCTCTGTGGGGTCATCAGAACTGGTTAGCACTTGGGAGAAATAACCTTTTTGCAAAACAAAATCTCCTGGGGGGCATGCCCCTGGACCTCCTCTAGAAGGGTGTTGACCTCAACCCCACCAATGTTCAACCCAAAGTTACATACGTATTCTGTACGTATTCCACTCCTGACATACTGTATACCATGCAATACCTTACCTGTGGTTTCAAGCTGGACTTCACCCACTTCTCTCTCAATATCATGAAGTCTGGTGTAGATGACTAGAGCAGGTAGGAGACATGGATGAGAAAAAAAACAGCACAACATTGTTGATACATGTTTCAGCAGAAGAATATTGGTATATTAGATAGTACTTTTGAATGACAATGCTGAAGATGGAGTTGATATTAACTGTGTCCTCTTTACCTGTGTTCTTGTTCTTCAGCTCCTCCACCTGAACCTCACTGTTAGTTAGTCTGCCATCCATATTTACCATTGCAGCTGCCTGGGCTTTAGAGTTACAGTGATTGTCTGTTTGATTGATTTTACCTGATCTATTTCACAAATAATCAAAAATCAAAGTTATATGGTGATTACCTGTGTTGTCTGCCTGTAGATCATTCACCAGTTTCTCATTGGCCATCAGTCTGGACCCCATGGTTGTCAACTCTGCATCCTGAGCTGTAATCATTCAGAGTCGTTCATTTATTACCAACCACCACTCATTCACTTCTGGCTGAAATCTAACAGACAATTCTAATCAAATGTCTGTTCTAAGAAACTAATTCATCCTTAGTCTTATTTCAATATACTGCAGCTAAGTTGCATTGAAGTACAACAAGTTAAATATTCAAACATCTCTCTGCATGCTGAGCTCTAATCATTCAGGGTAATCAATTAATAACCTCTTTCTCTCTCTTTCTCTCTCTTTCTCTCTCTCTCTCTCTCTCTCTCTCTCTCTCTCTCTCTCTCTCACTCTCCCTCTCTCTCTCTCACTCTCCCTCTCTCTCTCTCTCTCTCTCTCTCTCTCTCTCAACTGCATTATTTGTCTGAAGAGCATCCATCTCTGTCTCAGTTGTTGTCAGTCTGTTCTCCAAAACTATCAGCTGGGTTACTTGAGCTGCAGCCACAAACGATATCCATAAAATTTTCAACATCTGTTTTTTTTTCCTCTTATTTTTATTACAATCAATTGATGATACACTTACAATATCATAGGGTGATAGATCTCTGTACATTGTCTCTTTGATGATATTAACCATATTTAGCGTGTATTTTTATTGAGCACACTATTACTACTGTGTATTATATTGCCATCCTCATATAGAATATTTTTGCACCTGCAGTTTGTTTCTTCAGCTCAGCCACCTCTCTCTCACTAGCTATCATTTTGTCTGTCAAGGTTGTCAGGCCTGCTGCTTGACCCGGAAACAGTACAAAACAAGAGACACTCAAAGAATGTCAGAAGATGTTCAATGAGTTCTTGCATATTGTGATTGTGATAGAATATTTTTTTGCACCTGTAGTCTGTTTCTTCAGCTCAGTCACTTCTGTCTCACTAGCTGTCATTTTGGTGCCCAGGTTTACCAGATCTGCTGCTTGAGCAGGTAGAGAAATAAACAACAGCAGCTGATTTTCATCCAGAGTCCATTATGGAGAGTGGACAACTCACGTCCTCCCTGTGTTACCTGTATTCTGTATGTGAAGGGTGTCCACCTCTGTCTCACTAGCTGCCAGTCTGGTCTCCAGCGTTGTCAGCTTGGCTCCTTGGGCTTAAATCAAAGATGGTTATCAAAAGCTTTACACAATCTTACTTTAATATATTTTTTTGTGATCAATTGTTTTTAATTATTTATATAATATAATAAAACAAGGCTCATCAGAACACTTCTATTTGGCATATGATAGTACATAGTCGTAGACATTACACCTTCCCCAAAATACACCATACATTACTTGCCTCAAGCATTAATCAAGGTGATGGTATGCAATATTCAAGATATACATACATTAAACAAAGCAACAACAACAACAAAAATAAATAAGTAAATAAAAATAAAACAAAATATTAGTGAGGCAAGACTAAAGAGAAAGGAGAACACATGAGAAGAGCCAATGTAAAGGTAACAAGGTAGTGTTTCTGGCCGACCCATCAACCAAGTAGGAAAAAAAAGGAGGAACTGGGGAGGTTAAATTTTAACTGGAGATCTTGAAAAGTAAGAAGACCATCTTGTCCCAAGATGTCCTGCAAGATGAAAACTCCCCTGTTACTCCATTCATAGAAAACATGGGCCGACCTCCTACTAAGATGTCATGATTATGAAATATTGGAGTATCACAATCTTACTTTAATATTTACTTCAAACCATCTAGTAATCAATCGACTCAGTGCCCTGATCCTTACACCTCATATCAAATCTTTGTACAATTTTTCATTCATTTATTTCTATCACTTTTATGTTCATCAGCTGCTGTGCTTTTCTCATAGTGTAGTACCTTTGTTCTCCTTTTCCAGTCGCTCAACTCTTCTCATGGCGTTGTCCAGTATGACTTTGAGCTGGTCCACCTGAGCCAAAACTTGGTCTAGTGAATTTGTCTGAGCAGCCGTGTCCCGGGTCTCCTCCAGAGCCCATGAACCACACAGACCGCACTGCAGCAACAGCAGAGCCACAGCACCCCTCATTCTGGCCGATATCTTCTGAGTAATAATCATCCTCAAAAGACACAAGCCCTTTTATTGGTGCACAAACACGTCAACATGTGGAGATATGTGTGAATTTAACACATGCTGTAGAGGGAACATTTAAAAATAACACCAAGTGAACTGTGAACATTGGCACAACTTAGTATTTACCTTTGTGGAAGAGGTGATTCTGTTTTCTGCCTCATCTTTGCCCATTAGTAAAAAGTTTGATTTGATTCTAAAAGGTCAAAAATGTTGTCTCATGGACAGCCGATAGCTCAGACCTGAATATGTTTATATACTGTAAATACATAAGTGTGCCTGTCTGAAATACAAGAGACACTTCTGATCAAATGTTTACACTAATTCATACTTATTCTTCTTTTAGTAATTTGCATGGAAGTACAAACAGTTAAATTGTCTAGCTCTCTCTCACTTCGTCTCATCGGACACAAGCACTGAAACTTCAGAAGAATTACTCTTGCTCCACCAGGTGGTGCAATGTGGAAGTAAACTTGGATGACTATGCTACTGCTTGTACTTGGAGCAATACACTAAAACTTGAAGGAGATATACAGCATGAGCCAGGAAAGGGACCTCTTGTGGTGATAACTTGAAACAAAACTCTGTCGTGATCCATGAAATATGACTTTATGGATAAATAAAACTTTATGTTAGAACACTTTTCAAAATAGAAGTTACAAAGTGCTTAACAACCAGGCAGCAAAAGGAACACAAAAAACAACACAGTAATATGAGGGAAAGTAAAAAATCAAATTACATAACAAAGACAGTACAATAATGAAAAAAATATAATTAAGTCCAGTGTAAATGTAAATACTGAGGCCACTGTAAATATGGAGAGATTGCAAAGTGTTGAAAGTAGTAGCTATATCCAGCATCCTGGAGGTAGCCCAAATATTGTATTGGGCCATTTTGTGGATTAGTGTTACTGAGCTGGACTTATAAACAGTAAGAGGAGGTCAAACTGCTGCAGCATGTCCACTGTGGAGGAAACCCTGTACATGTAGGGCACCAGATTGTTGCGGTGTAAGATATGAGATATGCCTTTGATATTGCCTAAATTACATGAAACCACACGCCATTTTAATCATCTATGTGTTATACAACAGCAAGTTTGCATTAATCTTCATTAGCAGTGCAGCTAGCAAACCAGACTATTAGTAAACACAGAGCAAGTGTTTTGATCTATTCTTACCTTTATCTGAAGGCCTATTTTCATCTCCATAACATGATCTGAGGCTGACAATGCAATGAGGAGGCATAATGAACATACTCAGGTCAAGACCTTTTTATAATATTATACTTCAGTGGAACAACATTGTGTGACTGAAGCATTATGGTCACATATTACTTACTTATGCAGATTTTGTTTATCACTCATTATAATTTAGCTTAGAATATTTTTATTTATCAACACCAAATACTTTTTTATCAACACAAATACTGATTGGGGGAAATGTAAAGCTCTGAAAAACAAAACAGGTTATAGCAACAGCTGATATTGGCAACTCTCACTGTGCTCTATTTGGTGTTGATAGGAGCATGATAGCCGTAGTACACTGCAAGATAATATTTGAATTGGGTAACACTTTATTTGGGCAGTCCAGTGTTGATACTAAACTAACAATCAGGTGACAAAGAGTAGATGTTCAACAAAATGTCATTTGCCTATTTGTTGCATCTCTATGGAAACCCTAACCCTGACCTTAGCCTAACCCCAGTCCTAACCTAAACCCTGACCCTATTTAAATCTTAACCCCAAACCTAACCTGACCCTCTTACCTTAACTTCAACCCTAAGATTAACCCTAACCCAGACACTGTATCTATAGACTGCTTTTCAGACCTTGTGAGTATCACCTATAACCCAGTAGACACATTATAGTCACTTGATAGTAAGTTGAGCATCAGCATTGGACTATCCAAATGTGTGACCCTGAATGGTAGTCTACCAATCAGTTTTGACTACATATGTAAAAATCATGCAGTTCATAGAAAATATCCTTTTCATGCTAACAGGTGCAGACGTGATCACACATATACACACATATACTTGTATTGCATTTAGTTTGACTTTGCACACACATAGAAAACATTCCTGAGCAACTTATTTATGTTTTTGTGAAATGAGGGTATGTACCATAACTTAAGCTGAATATGTCTTGTCAGTTGTGTGTGTGTGTGTGTGTGTGTGTGGTGTGTGTGTGTGTGTGTGTGTGTGTGTGTAAAGCCGGGAACATGGTGACAGGGGAGATGGGTGGAAGTGTTGATCCTGGTGGGAGCTGATATCAAAGTACCCAAGTTGGCACAGGGCCAGGCAGAGTGATCTGTCTGTATGTCTGTGACACCGCTGTGCTTACCAACATCACAGTGACACGGAGGTGCTTAACCTTCCAGTCCCCCCTCTAGCGGTGTCATCAACATCGTCACATTTTTAACCGGATTAAAGCAAGAGTGTCATGTTTATCCAAAGGCCAGTTTCTGGGAGTTTAAACAGGTTCTGTGAGCTTGTTCTTCTCTCAGTAGGTTGTGTGTGTGTGTGTGTGTGTGTGTGTGTGTGTGTGTGTGTGTGTGTGTGTGAGTGGGATACCTCCTGCAGACTCTGCCCACGGCCTGAAAGGACACATTACATCAGTGAGTGACCTCGCACCTTGTTACATTACCACTGCTGCACTGATACCACAGACTATCAGCTCTAGTCAGACGCTGTTAAATACTGTTTCAGTAGAAAACTGAGAAGTATATCAAAGAAAATATGACAACATTTTCAAAGAAATAATTAATGAAAATGGTAGATTAAACTTTAAAACAAGTTTAGCTCATTTGTGTATTTTTGTATCCAGGACTTGTTGGAAGTAGCTCTAGAAAAGAGTGTCAGCTAAATGCCAAAAAAATTTAAATGAAGGTGAAGGCAAAGGTTTCATGGTTTCAGAATGGAGGTTGTATCCGTCCTGGAGATGCTGCTGAAGCATTCGGTAAGAAAGAAATGAATATAATTCCAAATCGGACTCACTCCCTTCATTCAAAAATAAACTCAAAACCCACCTTTTCAAAAAGGCCTACAATATCTGACTCCCACTGCCTCTCCAGAACTGAAATGCACACTCTTGTCATTGTTTTATCATCTTCATTTATTATCATCACTTTTGTATCAATGTTTTTATGTATTTTATATATTTATTTTCTTTTCCCCTAGCTATTGTAAAGTGTCTTTGAGTACTAGGCACTTACAAATAAAATGTATCATTATGATTATGATTATGATTATTATTATTATTATTATTATTATTAATAGTCATCTAGTTGTACTGAGTATTGACATTTTGTTTCCCCACCCTAGAACACAGCATGTTTTTGTCTGAGTGTGTCTCTGTAAGTGTGTCTCTGTATATATGAGCGGTGAAGTGGTAGAGAAGAGGAGCAGGGAGGTAAAGCTCTTCTGTGGGATGAGCTCTGACAGTCATGATGAAGTACCTCCTTTCTGTCTTACCTGAGAAAAACATTTTTGAAAACTCATCTTTTTAGCTGAAAACTATACCAGTATATTTTAAAATAATGAAAATAATAAAATAATAATAAGTAACACAAAAAAGTGCGTTGGTTATTTGTGGAATGGTGTGTAAACTTTAACATCCATTTGAAGTGATAATTTCCAGCATGACTGTGGGCAATTGTATCAAGAAAATCACTTCTTTTTTTTATCATAAAGTTCAGGCACTTTAATTTAGGTAAAGTGCAGCAAGTAGTGTATTCTGTAATCATACACTCAAAACCAGGCTCATTGATATCAGGGCTGGTACTCAGAAAATTAAAGATAGTTTAAATAGAAATATAAGTTTGTTTTATTTTCCTATCATTGTCAATAATCTTGATGCATGATTTTTGTACAGATGAATTGCCCTAACCTTGTAACTGTATCTGCATTTTAACATCATTTGTTAGGACCATATTCATCAGAGTCACTTAGCAGGCACACACACACACACACACATACACACACACACACACACACACACACACACACACACACACAAAAGACATACAGCATGTTCATTTATACTCTTTATTTCTTTGAATAAATTTGATCAAATGTAAAATCAAACATTTGAAGTAAGGATTTAACAGTTTCTGACTAGCAAACCTTAACACCATCAAAATAAGGGAACATTATTGATACTTACATATTGTATACAGGACATATCTTATTTGATATTTATCCAACAAACAAACAGACCCGAATTACAAAATTATTTTTTTTAAGTCTTTTACTCCCATCATTTCCTGGTTGTTTGAGCTGGTGCAAATGAAAGTATCTTAGGTGAAAGAGTAAGCAACATCCTGTATATCTATCAAATAACTGATAATGTATATTTGAAATAAAGCTTTACTTCAAATAAGTCTGCTGTACATGGGGATCAGTGTTTATCCTCTCCAATGGCAAGAAGGTCATACCAACATTATAATGGAAGACTTTGGCTATTTACAAATCTCTGAGATTTTGTACTCTCATTTTTTTAGCGTACAATTTCTCTCAGACATGCTGTACATTACTTCAGATTATTCGCTATCCTACACCCGCCACAGGTCAAAGTGCTGTTCCATCAGATCACCACAAGGCAGAGCTCATACACCATAAAACAACACTGAGGTTATTTAACAACATTATTTAGAGGGACTCTGAAAACTACACATCTTCAGGGACCCAGGTGAAGCATATTTCTTAGGCAAGAGGGTGTATCATTATCGCACCTTTCCAACAGGTTGATACAAGGGCCTAATATAAGCATCAATCCCATGTTTAATGGGATTGTCTGTGAAGTTGTGTCATTTCAAAACAGAGCTCTGTCTTTAAAAAGCCCAATTTGATAAGGGAAATACAAACACGGGCCAAACTTGCCGACAGAAAATGGCTACTAGACAGATTAGGTGAAACAATAGCACTATTTTGTAACAGTAAAGATCATCAGACCACATAGTTTTGGGGGAGAACAGTCACTGGGCAGTGTTTTAGCCTGAGCAGTCAAACACTAACAGAAGCGAACAGTCTGGGTATACAAGAAAATGTCTTTCATGAGTTAAAAAGATAAATGGCTATTTATGATAAACTGCAGTTCTTATTAACACCTATTTTACAGGGTGCAAGTCCAATTAATTTGAGTAGGGCTAATTATATAGATGTTCCCAAAGACTTGTAACACATTCATATACATTAGATCAATACCTGAACTGACAAGATGGTAGCAGGACCACTTGAGATTGGTGAGCTAATGGAATGATTGGAGAAGGAGGCGCTGTGGCACATACAGAGGCTACATATGGGTAGAAATGTACCTATACACTGAATCTATACACACTGTACACTTTCTAGGATACAAATGACTGTACATGAACAACACTAGATAGCTAGTTAACTCTCTCTCTCTCTCACTCTCTCTCTCTCTCTCTCTCTCTCTCTCTCTCTCTCTCTCTCTCTCTCTCTCTCTCTCTCTCTCTCTCAATAGTGACTTTATCTGTAATCAAAAATAAAGTTGAGATAGCTTGCCCAATGTGTGATCACATTCCCTGCCCCAGTATATTAATGTTTTCCCACAACGATAAAACTTGTGGGATATGACGTGATGGAAAGAACAGTCAGTTGATTACTCTCATAGTGTCTGCAAGCTGAGGAGGGAAACTACCTCGCTAAAGACAGGGACAACACCACACTCCCACTGGTTGGTTCATCAAAGTGCTGCTGCTCAGAACACGCACACACACACATGCACATACTCACTCAGGCCCAGACACACATGCAGACACAGTCCTCCTACACACACATACATATACACACATACACTGTTCCTGAGTATGAACTATAAAATATTTATTTTGGCTCTACTACTAAAAAAAATGAAAATGTACACGTTATACACTAACAGAAAGAGAGACAAAGCTGTTTTTAATCAAACAGTACTACTCTGATATAACAGGTATGGACTTAGGTAAGGCATACCATTGTTGAGGAAATCAGGTTTTAATGGTAAAACCCTAAAAACCATGTGCTGCTGTATACTAGTTCAATCTAAGGCCATGTTTTTTTATATCAATAGGGTGGGAAGGTACCATCAATCAATCAGTTCAGAGTAAATGTTAAGCCATGTTTTTATCAGTAATCTTATGGTGTGCTTGAATTTAAGATGACTTTATGACTTTATGGAGTTTTGGTGATAAAATATTGCAGGATGAGGTTTGAGTACGTACATAGTCCAGTAAAACAACTCATCCAGAGCTACTGGACTGCAGTACCTTGAGGTTTCCTTATTAGTATAGATTTTAAATGTTGTTCATAGCATTCAGGGCCAAAAAAAAGGTGTAATCTGGTGACACATGCTGTCCTATTATGAGACCTTCCAAATACACTTTCAAGATAAAGTAGAGGAACTTCATCAAAGCAATGCACCTGCAACTGCTGTGACCCAGATATTGCAAAAGCATTGGTATCAAATTCTCAGCATATATTCTTTATTGGTGTAACAAATGGCACATGCATAACTTTGTGAGTCAATATTGAGGACAAATATCATGGTTAGGTACATTCAGGCCTGTTCAGCCTTGGCATTTGCTGGCTGTAGTGAAGACTGAGCTCACAGCTACCAGCCACACACCTGACTCCTGTGCTCCCTCTGACAGCCCTGGTACACCACAGCCACACAGAAAAACACACACAGACCAACACACACGCAGACACATACACACACACAAGTGGCGCAGGGCCACCTGCTATACCATCACAAAGTAAGACAATGATCTAAACATCTGTAATGGTATGTAAATGAGAAAAGAGTAATAAAAAGAAAACATCAACTTAGCATGAGATGCACAAGGCAGCAGAGATCATAGCCATGGTGATCAGTGGCAAGCGAGTGTTGCCATGGAAATAGCCAAAGTGGTGTCTCTTTCACTCCAACTTCGTGCTACCACTCATAATGTCAGTACACACCAAATAAACAGCAAGACAAACAGGATGCAGGTCAGAATTTGGTTACCCAGTTAATGTGCTGACATGAGGGTCTGTGCTTGTTCATGTGATAAGCGGCATGGTTGACTGGTCTGTATCCAACAGGGTTAAGCCACAAGACAAAGGAGATCCAGCTTATAAAAGGTGTCACACAAGTCAAATGTCTCTCGAACATCTGATTGCCATTCATACTACAACATTCACGCCGCATTCATGTTCGCTTTCAGCATTGATTGCACTGATCTCGGGTCTGATACCACATATGAAGGTGCTCTACTGTACTGCACTGTAGATATCAGGCCTATATGGAACGAAAACATGTAAATACTGTGTAAACTCAGCCTATATTACAGTAGTCTGGATAGAGAGAAAATAGAGGGGATAAACAAAGACACAAACCAAACCACAGGTAATTTAAATTCTTTATAGTCCTCTCAACAGTCTACTCTTTTGTTCAAGCACCTTTCGCTCCCAGTACTAGAGTGGCCCTCTATGCTGATTTTAACCTCCTGAGGGATGAAGGAGGGTTTGGGCAGAGTCAGAGGAGGCTCCTCCTCAGCCCTCTCAGTCTGGTCTCTCTCTGGGGCTGACCAACGTCTCTTACGGCCCGTGGGTCTATCTGGATCACCAGACTGTATGTTGGAGGGAGGGGGCATGTCCGTTCTCACTGGTTCCTGTCTCATATCTCCACTCCCAGAGGCGGCACTCGTTCCTGCTCCATAGACCGCCTCCCCTAGTCCTGGTCCTGGTCCAGTTATCTGGTCCCTCTCCAGCCTGTCTGAACTGGATGCCTTCATCAGGAGGCCACTGTTGCTGCCCGCAGCATTTGGACTTGTACTGTTCCTTACAGTGGGCTCCGTGTTGTGATAGGAGTCAGAGTTGTGGCTGGTCTTCAGCTTGGCCCCCAGAGCCTGGCTGCTTGTCACTGAACCGTTCCTTAGGCCCCGCAGGGTCAGCGACACACACACGTCACCCACACACAGCTTAGCGCAGGACAGCTCGAATAGCTGGGTGGTCCGGTCTGGGCAGCAGGACGACCAGCCCTGGCCAAATACAAAGAAGGGATACTCCACCAGCACCTCCACACACACCTGGATAACAGCACATGTACAACAGACACAGTTAGCTTTCTACTCTTCTACATACAGACATCGCTGACAATTCTGTTAAGCAGTAATTAAAGGAACATTAAC
Source organism: Centroberyx affinis (assembly GCF_046629955.1). Taxonomy (NCBI): domain Eukaryota; kingdom Metazoa; phylum Chordata; class Actinopteri; order Beryciformes; family Berycidae; genus Centroberyx; species Centroberyx affinis. Next base: position 25,231 of record NW_027281543.1, on the reverse strand, counting down.
TTCAACATGTTTAACACTCATAATTTAATTTAACCATCATATTGGATACTTTACCTGGGCTTTGAGCTCTCCCACAGCAAACTGTATGACCACAGCATTAGGAGTCTGTCCGCTGTCAATCCGCTCAACAGTGCTGGAGTCAATCTTCAGCTCACTGCTTATCTCAGCACTTTGGATGAAGTCCTCTGTCTTCAGGTCCTCCACGCGCTTCAACTCACCATCTGCCAGCTGGATGATGGAGCCTCGCATAAAGAATGGAGGGAGTGCCACAGGTGAGGAGGAAGAGGAGATAGGAGGGGAGGCTTGGATAGAGACAGGGGCAGGGGCAGGGGCAGGGACAGGAGTGGGGACAGGGGCGGGGGCGGGGGCGGGGGCGGGGGAGGGAGGTGCCACCACTGCAGGAGCCGGGATTGAGGGCAGGACAGGTAGAGCTGGAGCCTGTGCAATGGAAGGGGGCTGCTGATTTCCATCTGAGCCCAGCACCTCACACTTGGACAGAGCTGTGGCCAGGTAGGCATGCGGCATGGCGGTGGATATATGAGGGGTAGTGGTGGCAGTGAGGGTGCTGACAGCACGACTAACCTCCATGTCTGCACAGTTATTGGAACCACTAACTGGGATGAGGAGGGACTGGCCGCTCGGGATGACCAGGTGCTGGGGCAGCGCGGCATGGTAGCTGACAGCATGCTGATGCCCCGCACTGGCAATATAGCCAATGATTGGTGGCTGTGTGGATGAATAGAGGCTGGCAGGCAGCTCCTCGGGGGGAAGAGTGGTCTGGATGACTGTATGAGGGGCGGCGGACTTCAGCACCTCTGAAGAGGAGAGGGAGGTGAAGGAGGATGCTCTGGACACTGGTTTCCCCAGGCAGATGCCCCCCTTCTCCGTCTGGACCAAGGAGAGCTTGTTTGAGCCGGGTTCGTGTTCAGCTCCACTGTTGGGCTGGGCCACCAGCACCAAGGAGGTCTGGAGTCCTGAGGGGTTCTGGCCGTAGTCTGCAGGGAGGAGGATGTGTCTGGCCTCGTAACTCTGGACCTGCTGATGGTTCACTGTCTGACTGGAGGCTTTAGGCTGTTTGACCACCTCCAGTTCCCCGTTCAGCATTCCCTTACCGTGCCCCTCTGGTTTCTTTCCAGCCGAACCATCTGCGTATTGAACAACCAGCTGGGAGGGAGCGAGGGTAAGTGTGTGAGGGAGGACAGCCGGGTGAGTGTGGAGCTGGAGGGGGAGGTGGGCGGCGGGTGAGGTGACGGTGCCGCCTCCGCTGACAGTCAGAGGTGTTCTGCTGTCCAGATGGATGTACTGGCTGGTGACCTGGGTAGAGTTGGGCAGCGACACAGGAGTCAGGTCTGTGGGAGAGAGGCCTATCTGAAACTGCTGCTCCCCTTTGGTGCTGGGAGAGATGAGGGCAGTGGTGTAACCGTCCAGCTGGGGGCGCTGTCCTGCTGTGGTGGAGTTGTTGTGGGTGGAGGTGGGATTGGCGGAGATGATGTGAGAGGAGATGTAGCCGGCGTAGGGCCCAGAGCTGATGAACTGGACGTTAGGTCCCAGCTGGGCGTACTGGATAGTCCCAGCCTGCTGGGGAAGGGCTGTGGGGTAAACTGTAGGAAGAGAGGTCAGGGGCACAGCAGACAGAGGAGTGGCCGAGGAATGGATAGAAGAGGAGGGAGAAGAGGAGGAAGAGGAGGAGACAGGAAACCTAGGGCTCTCTGTGTCCCTGGATTTGCAGCGTTCGCTGGCCACACTTGCCAGCCAAGCCAGGTTCTCTGTGTGGGGGCTCTCAGTAGCCACTGCGGCTGGAGCTGCTGCTGCGGCTACTACCACCGGCCTGTGCTCCAGAGCCAGGATCTCGCGCTTCTTAGGAGGCAGGCATCCATTACTCCGCTCCTGGTTGGATTTCATGGTGTCAGTGTGGTTTACAAATCCCTGGTAGTACTTCTCTTATTCCACTCAGACTGTCTTTCTCTCTCTTCCACTCAGTGACTGTGTCCAGGGGCCAGCCTCCCTGTGGGCTGTGTGGCTCAGGCTCCCTCTGTGTTCACTGGTGGACAGCTCCAGGTCTCAGGCCAGAGAAGATGGAGTCACGTCGGCTCACTGAATGAGCTCCATGGACTTCATGAGGAATCATTTCTGACCGACCTACCTCCTCCACGTCAGCAGAAATCTGATGGCAGAGAGAAGCTCAAATCAGATACACAGATTATGTGAAATTACATTATAAATGCAAACTTCAGTTCAAACTCATTATGCCAATTGCATGAGAGCGTTGGTACAGTAAGCACAGCATGTTATTGTGATATTTTTTGTTTTATGAACCCAACTCACAAAATACAGGGCTGCAAATGCAAACTAGCATACACTAAAATACTTCACTCTCATTTAAAATTTCCCCTGGTTTTATTTGTAAAGGTGTTATTCTTTGTTAAGCCACTAGGTGGAACCTGGCATAACTAGCATGTCTGATGTGTGTTTATCTAATGCTGCCCAGCACAACATGAAGCCCATTCTGTGTGCATGTTTCTCCAAGAACTGCTGGAGATCACCCTCAAGGATCAACATTGTCTAATCTGCCATACCTCAACAAGCCTCTTCATGAGTAATGATACACCATGTACAAAGGAAGGTGCACTACAGTGTTGTATGTGTCATCATTTACATAATGTGGAAAAGGCTCTTTCATGTTCAACACCAGGCTGGAGCTTCCTGTACTGCAGTGTTTGTGCATGTGTGTGCATGTGTGTGTGTGTGTGTGTGTGTGTGTGTGTGTGTGTGTGTGTGTGTGTGTGTGTGTGTGTGTGCGGTTGTGTGCGTAAGTGTACGTGCATTGCTGCTGGCTGTTATCTTGCTCCGAGCTCTACGGTAGAAAACAGGAGTGAAGTGAAGAGTCCATGGCACAAAGTAACAGCTTCTGAGGAGGTCATGCTTTTGTTTCTGTTCTAACGCTCCCAGACCTCGTGTTGTGTCACTGGGGCTACAGTAAATATAACATCCACCCCCAGACAGGAACTCTGGGTCAGTGGGCACATCAGAAAATTGAAGTGAAAACAACATGTCCTGAAATTTAGTTATAGAACATACTGCAACAAATGTAAATTGACCTTTGCTGCCGTCATCGCAGTGTTTCAAAAATATTTTAACAATAGCTTTCCGTTGTTCTCCTTTTGAGTGGTGTTTCAAAGTTCAAGGGAATACAAAGTGGACAACAAACAAGGCTGCGGATGAGTAGGCCCTCTCAGAGTTTGGTTTAGTGAGAGGTGGCCTGAAGGCTAGGTTAAATGAGTACTGAAACAAGCTCTTTATTTCTAGCCAGCAATGGGGAGGTCACTGGAACTGTTGATGGAAATGACAGCATAGAAAGTGGGTTAGTGAGAGGTACCTAACTGTGTCAACAAGCCACAGGCAGCAGCTAGCCACTATCAATGTTTGACTGGGCTGGACCGACATACACTCTCACATAGACTCATGGACGTATGCATACTCCACATGCACATGTACACACATGCAAACACAGACACAGACTCATTATATACCTGACATGCATCCATACAAATTCAACAACATTGACATGCACCCTTTGCTCCCCTAGATCTCTGTCTAATTTTTTTGTTTTGTGTTTCTTTTCCAGCTGGACTGTTCTCTCCTGCAGGCTTATCTGAGGTTCAAAGAGTTGTTCATTAGCCAGAAGCACCACAGAGATGGAGTGCATGAGACACAAGCGTCCATCCATTCATTTTTCTCCCCCTACATTCCATTCAGAGGAGTCAGGCTATTTGACAGTGTGAAATTGTGTTTTCATATTACAGAGGAGGTTCACTACAGCAGGCAGCTACAGACATGTTACATAAAGACAAGGAGAAAACATGGAAGGCGACCTTGGTCAATCTCTATTTAGACCCATCTACCTCCAACACTGACTTTGACAAGGTCACTGCATTCAAGAGCAGAGCAAAAGCTGCAAAACCTCCATGCAATTTTTCTAAACATACAGCCTGGTAGATCAACCAAATGTAACAAAGGAGAAGAGCAGCAGAGGTGGAGAGAAACACAGAAACAGAGAGAGAGACAGGGGGGGGGGGGGGGGTGAGGGGGGAGGAGGGGGAGGAGAGGTAGAAAGGCAATGTAAGATGACAGATAGAAGAAGGAATAAAGGGAGTGAGAGGGGAGAGTGAGAGAAGAAAGGAGATTAGGAAGAGAAAGAGAGAGGGAGAGAGAATGTGGAATGGGGAGAAGAGAGAGTGCTGCTTCTCCTGACCCACATTGAGCAGCGCCTGCAGCATCAAGAGCGCCATAGCCCCCACCTTGCCGAGAGATCCCCGATCAGCAACACAGCCACTGCTACAGCCGGAGCTACACTGTACAGCATCGCCACGGCAACGCTCCATGGCAACAACCTCGCAACACCATGGCAACCCCCCGCCACGGCAACACCATGTCAACATTGTAATGACATCACGTCAGGAGCAACAACAACAACCTATCACGCCGCGGTTACAGTGGAGTCGGGAAACAAAGCCAGCGCACTCCGATTTCCCACTGTCACAAACACACCGTCACTGTCAGTATGAATAACACACTTGCGTCTAACAACACGGCGTATGACAGATCAGACATTACACGTCTCGTCAGTCCCCACACTGTCCAAAGACTACAGATACAGCAGCATGTCCTCAAGGAAGGTCTCTTTCCTCACATGACCCGGAGACAGCGCTCTCTACAGATGGTCACAATGGGTAGAGCACAGAGCAACAGTCACACACACACACACACGCACACACACGCACACTCACACACAGCTCACCAGCCAAAAGCCTCTCTAGATTTTCCACCGCCAGCCTATTATTAGACCGCCGAAACCAACAAACATACGGCCTATGTGATACCACGGAGAACAAAGGAGAGCTTTCAAGACACGGCTGTCAAACCAAGCCAGACAGCATGGGAGGCCCTTAGTCAGTGTCCTGGCCCAGGACTGTCACCTCTTCGACATGTATGGAGGGATGACAGCAGAGAGGAGACAGGCCGCTCTCTGTTCCGCTCATCACACTGGTGCTTTTCAGCTAGCGCGCCGCTCAGACAGAATGATAGAGCGACCTCGCCATGTGATCCTCTTTCATACTCCCACTCAAAAGCTGCACAAACCACACAGAAATAGGTGTGTGTAGTCATGGAGTGTGTGTGTGTGTGTCTGCGTGTGCCGTTTGTGTGCACGCAGAAGTTCAGATGAGATGTTTTCATTCAGCCTCCTCTCTGTTGTCTCCAGGTGAGCGGACCCCCTGCAGAGTAGCATCTCCTCTCTAACCCATCAGCCGATAGCTCCCCCAGTCCCCCGGCTGAGCCTTAAGTCTTCTCTCATGCTCCTAGACCCACTATTAACTCCTCACATTGATCCACCGCTTCACAGCAATAACATTTCTCTACAGCAGGGCCAGCCAGGGAAGCGATAGCAAGAGAAGAAAATGATTTAGTGACAGGTCTAGCGACAGTGTCCTGAGATTATGCTTCTATATGCAAAGGATACTCCTGTTCATAAAGCAAAAAGCAAACACAATAGATAAGACCCTTGCTGTGTCACCATGAATTGCGACAGGGTGATGAACACATTGTCAATACTGCTCTACCTCATATTCCACCTACTACACCAGTCATAGATACACAGCGAATACTCTGTACGGCAAAAGGCTATATATAGAAAACAAAAACATCATTATCAGGCTGGACTATCTGAGCTCCTGCATGAACCAGAAGGGGAGGTACAGAGGGAGAGAACATGTGTGTGAATCTTTGAGTACAAGCAGGATCTCACTTCAACCCCTAACAAACCTACTTCCTAACCACAAGGCGGATCAATACAGTGTATAGCTTTCTCTAATGCCCAAAAGAGCCATTTTCCTGTCCCCTCTCTGTACAGCGGCGGTGCCTGTCCCTTTAAGAGGCGGACCGACCGTGCGGCAGACTAAAGCAGACAGTGAGAACAGGCAGTGGGATCAGGCTGTTTGTCTTCACAATGACTCCAGAGTTCTGCATCACTGCTCAACATACACTGATCAACACAATATACAAGCAGAGATACATACGCAGGCGTCCCTCCGAACAAGCACCTTTACAATCAAACAGGATTAATGCCTTTTAATCTCACTACTATGACTCTGGACAGATGCTGTGACTGTAGCCTCTAGGGGCTTTAGAATGACAGTGAGAGCGCATGAGTGGAGTAGCAGGGCAGAAAATACTACTATGCCACAAATCAAGAAGAAAAGAGACACCCCCCCTCTGGTTAGAGTGCTAAGAATAGCTCACCAGTATCTCCACAGCCACTGCTTGCAGAGCATGTCCAGGGATTCTTCCTGCCTCTGTGTGTGTGTGCGTGTGTGTGTGTGTGTGTGTGTGTGTGTGTGTGTGTGTTGGAGACGTGTTTCCTAGGACTCCTCTTCCTGAATCTCTCCTTTGTGCTGCTCTCTTCTCCGAGCCTCTGCTCTGCTCCAGCACTGCCTTCCTCTGGACTCCGGGTGGAGGCTACGGCGCCCCTGCCTCAACAATCTGCCCCTGCAACGGGCTGACGGTGAAGGAAGTTCCCCTCTGCTGAAGCTCACATCAAGTCCTGCGTGCAAGGCTGCTCCAACGTGTGTTATGCAAGGCCACCAGACCGCCAGCTCCCTCTCTGCCTGGCTGCCTCCCTCTCTCTCCGTCTCTCCCTCTCTCTCGTTCTCTCTCTCTCTCTCCCTCCCTCCTCTTTCTTTCTCTCTCAGTACTCCACTGACACGGCTCCTCCCCCAGCCAGCCTCATCAGCCGCATCAGGTATTCATTCAAAAAAACACACTCCACTTGGCTCAGCGCCCAGACTACGCTCACACAGAGAGGGAAGGAGGGGGAGGGAGTAACAGACGGAGGGTGAGGGAGGGAGAGAGAGAGAGAGAGCCGGAGATTCAGAGAGGGTTTGCACAGACAGACATATGAATGTGAATAACTGTGGGTTATTCACATTCTTATTGGCAGATACACACAGAGGCACAGACACTGACACATACGCATAGACACAGATGCATACACACGCACATGCACACACGCACAAACTGGCAGAGGATTAAATTGTTCAGCGTGTTAGCACGTCAAAGCTGTTTTAATGCACTGCTTCATTCTTGTTCATTTTCATATGCGTTTTCCCCGTAGAGACAAATCTCTCTCTAATCTGCCCCGTGAGCTGACCTACAATCACAGTCTCAGCCTCTATTCAGTCGGAAAGTGCCTCTGAGTAACCTGCCCCTGCTGCTGCACAGCCCCCCCCCCCAGGGCTCCCCAGGCCTCCCCAGGCCTCCCCCATCTCCACCCCTGGGATATTTCACTATGCGCAGGCCAGGCAGGCAGGGCTGATAAACACCCCCGCCCAGCCGCTTGGCACTGGGGCCCTCCTCACCCTAGGCCTCCTCCTTATCCTGCTCAGCACACAGCAGAAAGAGCCAGGCTGCAGACAGGCACTTCACGACCAGGCCAGCCAGCTATCTGCTGCTCTCCAGGCAGGACAAGCAGGGCTTCCCCTCCACCTAAACTGCAGACTGGGGAAAACACAGAGAACACAATAACGTACACAAGGCTGCCACAACAACGAGCCTATAGTGAATAGTATTACATCAACAAAGGCTCTGGGATAGGGGGTTCCCGTACTTTTTCTTGTTATTTTGCTTGGGACCGACCAACTGACCGACTGTAATTTCATGCAATAGAGATGAAATTGCACATGGAAAAGTTGTAATTAATTGGTTATTCCTTGGATCATCATGAATCAATCACAACCACCTTAATAAAGTATTACTTGCAGATTTTTTTTTCCTTCATCCCACACCCCTGCTGGCTCCCTGCCGGGCCCCACCAGTGTGCCATAGTTTGAAAACCACTGCTATAGGACACAGTGTACTTGTTTTGTACAAACATAAGGGCAGGTCATGTTAAGAACATACCTGTGCACACTTAGGCTCACACTTCCTGACTTTCTGCATAGTCAGTATTTGCTGTAATATGCAAGGAGCTGGAATACAGAGACACAAATGTAGCACAGAGCACACGTATGACTTTCACCACACACACACACACACACACACAAAGAGAATCACCGAAGTGAAAAGATGTGTTTTCCCCAGCTGTGGAACCTGATAAAACCATTAGCTGTGCGTCTTACTTGTCAAGGGGCTATAGCCTCACCTTCCTACCGTGACTCATATCTCTTGTGAGGAGCTGCTAGGGCAATGTACACCTCGGGAACTACACAATCCCCACAGCAAGGTAATGGAAGGAACATGACAGAACTCCATCCTGAAGCATAAGGGCGGCTACAAGGGATCGGACTTTCCTGGCCTTGAACTGACTCACTTTAATTGAAAGTCAGAATTAATGTCAGCAGAGTATGCTGGAATAAGCTTTCCTGTGAGAATTTACAAATCCAGCCATGAGTACTATAGATCAAGCACACAAAGATTGCATGAAGACAGAACAGTCCAATTTCTCTTGCTGTTTGCAGCTCGATCAAAGCAAAGAGACGTGTATTTCGGCGCTAGGATAGTCTTCAAAAAGGATCAGGATTATTTCATTTGTCGATGCTGACAATTCTGCATGTCTCTTAGATAGCGATCATTGTAGTACAACCTGAAAGGGGGGTTTTGCCGGCCTAGTTGCACATGTGTTCCCTCATTCTGTGCACGCTCACAACTGTACACTACAAGCCTTACATTCCTCAGTGTGGTGCACATAATGAGAGGGAATGCTCCGAACCACAACAAGAGACATCTTACACTCTTTTTAGGACTGAAAGACTATTTAGACATTCTTTTCAAGGTGGTGAAAGCTAATGATTTACTGAGAAGCAGTAGTGTAGTAGTGGTAGAAGTAGTAGTAGTCATTGTAGTAATAGTAGTAGTTGTAGTAGTAGTAGTAGTAGTAGTAGTAGTTATTGTAGTAATAGCAGTAGTATTAAAATAGCAGAGTAGTTGCAGTCGTGTTTGCTTGTGTGTGTTAGTGTGTGCGTGTGTGTGTGTGTGTGTGTGTGTGTGTGTGTGTGTGTGTGTATTTGTTGTTCCTTTGCTTACATAAGCTCATACTACTATATTTATGACCAAGCCTAGAGATAGGTGATAGAAGTAGCCTATCACACAAAACAAACTTTTCTCTATCTGTAGCCTTTCACTGTCCATCAGCATCTCAACAAATGAACAACACATTGCATAATGGTTGCGTACATGCAGACACAGTTGTCTCTACACACTGCCTCTGAGTGCTCTCTCTTCTTCACACACTGATATAGCCATCAGCATAAAACACCATGAAAACACAAGAGAGTTCCAGTTGCTGCAGGTTATATAATGTGACCTTTGCAGCACTGTAAAACGCAAGTTCCAATTTAAGTTCTTCCAAGATTTTTTCACAACAACCTTACACAACTTGAATCTGAAGAGATGAATAATAGTACCTTGAAAATGCCCAGTTTCCAGCCAACAGTTATCCAAGCATCATCATCTGTCTTCCTATTCTGCATTCTCACTCTTACTGGGGCTAAGTGAGCCTTCTCTAATACAGCAGACATGTCCAGACATGTTTCACAGATCCACATGCACACAAGACAGGGCAGCATGTATGATGCAAACGCTCACACAGGGATGCCAGCTATTTCCCATGGTGTGCCATTGTTTGCATTAATCAAGACAGTTAATAAATTCACTTAGGTTTCCTTGAAATCTTCCCGTACATGCATCCTGTTTAAAATGTTTAGGTCACTTGGAGCCTGACATCAGAACACAGTTGATGATATTTTCATACATTGGACCTGTGAAGAATTACCCCAAAGCTTGGAGAAACATATGAAACAGATAAAGAGTGAGTGTGAGAACAAAGCTCAATGTGGGAGAGCTGCCAATGGGAAATACTATGCATTAGTAATAAAGAGAATGGAAAGTGGAGTGTGGGTGGTGGGATTAAGAGGGCATCTGGTATCAGAGCGGGAGGTAAATAACCCTGGCTAGGTCCTGTCTGAGAGCAGACCAGTCTCTGCTGTGGCGCGCTCCAGTTTGGAAGGAACAACGTGCACACTCCACACTATGTGGGGAGAATGTGAAAGCGCTTGCTGCCATGGCAACAAGGCAGCTCCACAGTCTCCAGTCCCCATTAAGAAAGATGGGTGGCTCCGTGGCTGTGGCTCAATGGTGGTGTAGCATGACACACTGAAAGAGCCTATTGAGAGCCAGGGAATTCAGCAGTTAATGAAAAGAGCAAGGGCCAACAAATCCATCGGGCAGGTGACACTGACCTCAACTCTCTCAATTTGGGTGCATGCACTGCTGAGAGGTGGGTGAATATCATATTCACTCAGTCTCACCATTTTGGTCAGCAGGCATTGAACACCTGGGGCTTAGAATCTGTGAGTATGTGAGGGACAGAAATTGTCATTGAATTGTAGTCCTGATCACAATAGAGCAATTGTCAGCTGCTGAGAGCTCAAAGTGACCTTGAACAGAGTCCTGGGATTAAATGGCTAAAATGAAACGAATGAACTGAAATCTTCGGGTTGAAGTTCTGAAAATCAACAAACATTGCCCTGGTTCTTTTTAAAAGAGGTAATAGAAAACAGTGTGCCATTGATGTTAAGGTCATTTTAAGGTCATGGTCCCTTGAATCATAAATTGCAGGGAATGGTTTTGGACAAAAGGCTCTGAAAAAAGTGTTGTGATGTAATCCAGTTCGCTCCGCTCAATGTTGATTGTATTTGTCATTTCACAACAGAAAGACAGTTAGAAAATGTTGGGTTTTTTTGTATTGATTTTCTCCTGAATTTTGTTATGGCTGCTTTTCCTACAAAACCTTGAGATTGCATGTGATTCATAGTTGAAGCGGTGGCTGGTAGATGTGGGGGAGTGAATGAACAGCCATTTAATCACTGATGTGATAGATCAAGATGGTATTACTATATCTTTTCTGGAGACATGCTGCTACAAACAACAAATATGGTATAACAAACACAATGGTAAAACAATTTTCTGGCTACTGCATGTTGCGATTATCATTTATGTTAGCAGGGATAATAGATTCCTCTTGGGGTGAGTTTCTACCAGAGTCAAGTCTTGTGCCTGCCAGCATGATACACAACATTTGTAACTGACTGAGGTTATTCAAAGGCACACTCCTCAGTTTGCCAAAGGATTGTGGTTTTACCATAGGAGACTTAAAAAATGACTTCTTCAGCTCTATTACATGTAGATACTGTGTACATGCTGAGAGCCTGAACTTCAGCAGAATACAACAGATTTCATCCTGTGTCCAAATGGCAAGACTCTCCTCATTCAGCTGAAAATAGCAAGCCGCTGCTTACGCACATCATGTCCAAAACATAGTTTAGGCAACTGAAAGAATGGGTGGGAGTGATTTGAGGAGGAGGAGGAATACAGCCACTAAAGAAACTCCGCAGAGTTTGTTCTCTGTATATGAACCAGAAGAATCAGAGTGAGAATGAATAGTGTGAAAAAAGTTGAGCTTGATGTGCAGGCAAGTAGCAAAGTTACTGTCGGTTGTTATTCAATAGTTTCCAAAACTGTTCAGAGGAGAGAAAGTGTCGTCGGTTGGTTTGGCAGGCAGGACAAGACAGACAAAAGAGCCAACGAAACTTCCCTAATAACATAATTTGTTGTGTACAAGTAATCAACATGGGTACTTGCTGTTCCTTCAGACCGTCTCAGTATATTCTCAACCCCTGACTTGACTGTCCAAGTGAGGAACACAACAATCACACACACACACACAACTCCTCTGACCTCAGTGACCTCCCTGCTCCTCCCACCTACTGTACTGTAGTTTCAATACCTGATCCACACAACAGAGGGCAGTACTGTATGTGGGCATTTAAATCATGCTAGCTACTGTTCAGAGTTGGATGGAAAGAATGATCCAAACAGTCAGAGGCCACTATAAAGAAAAACGTTTTCTAGGCCAGTGGTTCTCAACGTGGGGTCCAGGAACCACCAGGAGTCCCTGAGGGCGTTCCAGGGGGTCCACAGTAAATTGATGAATTGTTAAACTTCACCATTATTTCATTTACAAGAAGTTAAAATGCAGAAGAATGATTATTTTGATCATAGTTTCACTGTTATCTCTCTAACTACAATACAGACAGTCATGGAATTCTGGACAAAATCATATCTAACAATAAAAATATTCTCAGATTTGGGTCCGAGAGACAAAATCTCATCAAATGGGGGTCTGTGGCTCTAATGTGGACTAAATTAGTATCCTTGATATGAAAAAGGTTGAGAATCACTGTTCTAGGCAATGGGGTTACCCAGACCAACAACACCTACCTACTGTCTGTGTGACTAAATTTGTGCATTGATCATGAATAGGCCTTTTGTCTATCACTATCATATGCAAGGTTTTGTGACAGACCCCTCTTTCATTCCCTTTATGTCTCCCGGTTTCTCTCCCCCTCTCTCTCTCTCCCTCCCATTTTCTTCTCTCTCTTTGGAACATGAGGTGGCAGACATCTTTCCGATTTTTCCTTCTATCCCATAAGAGATGCCAAAGGGGATAAGGCCAGGCAACCAGGACAGGCAAATATTTTTTTTTTCTGAATAGGTCTTGAGTGTGTTGTGGTGACTTTTTTGTCAATAACACAACGGTTGCCAGGCAGATCCATCCAGCAGCTCCTCGGTTCCAATCAGTGGTGAAGTGGAGTCGTGGTACAGCCTCACTTAGCATGAGGGAGATCGCAGTGACTAAGTCAAATGTAGACAAGCAGCTTTTCCAGATGATGCCATTAGCAGCACACATCCACATGCGTTGTAGCCCTCCCCGCTCTCTCCCCCACAATTTCTCATCATCTCACTTACATGCAGCAAGTCCGCATCAAACCTTTCCAAGAAAGACAGCACAGGCAGATTTTGCTTGCAATGACAAAAAAAGAAAAAAGCATCCATGGCAATCAGCCAACACAAGCACCACACGGCCCTAAGCAGAAATCTACAGAATTGAATATAATACAAATGCCAAGAAACCTGATCTATGGTCATAGAAAATGTCCCCCCACTCCCCACCCGACCCTCCTCCCTGGTGCCACTACAGCACGCCGTCTGTCTTTCTTTTCTAGAGCGCGTCTTCCCCTCTTACTGCATATCTGACAGAGAATTTATGGCAGGGATTTATGACAGGAAAAAGAACTCCAGTACGGGTGACATACTATCCTGGAAAATGAGTTTATTCATAATTTATTGCCACTCTAAATCAAATGTTACGGTGCTGACAGGATGTCCACATCTAGTTGAACTGGCTAATAAATAAAAATAAGGCCACATCCAGAGCTGCAGTGAGCCGTGTCAATGGCTCAATTCAGTATTCAACACTCTCCTCAGATCAATTAACACGTCGGTGTGTGTGTGTGTGTGTAGGTATAGCTATAATTGTTAGTCGCAGAATTCCTCAAAAGCAAGTATAATAAAACGTCAAAAATTGTGTATGTGAACATGCATGCACACATGTTTGTGCGTGTGTGTGTGCATGTGTGTGTGTGTGCGTGCGTGGGTAGATGTTCGCCTGCCCTCATCCCCTATGGCATCCCTTATGGGAGAGCAGGAGCTCCTCTCTCACCCAGTCAACAGGTCTCCTCTTCATCAACAGCCCTCTTCACTCAGGCAGAACCCAGCCAGCCGGTAATTACTGACTCCACTTGAGAGGAATACCAACAGGCACAGACAGAAACATGCTGGGAACCACGACAACACCGTGCAGCATTTCAGTCACAGGCAGCACCTTTAGGAAACCGTGAGTTCAAGACACCTGGAGCCTGCTCTTGTGAGTGTGACAAGCACCAGCTGCCATTTTGAAAGCTCTTATAATGAAGGACTAATGACATCAGGGTTATAAATTTTATCATCCACACGTGTTTTGCTCTAGCTGATCCCAGACTGTTTGCCTCGCCGCTCTTCCCCGTGGCTCCGCTCAGACACAGACACATGGCTGTCAGAGAAAGCTGTGAGCCCTCCATGGTGCCTGCAGATGACTCCCTAGTTAAAAGAGCCAGCAGGGTGGAAGGAACCCAGGCTGGACATTTCACCAGCCAGATACAGCATGGTCTCGCCATGTGGTGGCAAGGCATTTGATTTTTCAAACATGGCATTGAACCACATAGAAAAAAAAAAGAAATAGAGGGACATCTTCCTCCATATGATGTAAAGAAAACAATGGTAGAAAAATAAAATGTGTTCGTTAATCACCGTTGAAGCACTGAAGCACAGAATAACAGTCAGGAGTCGCCGCAGGGTGCTGGACAACCAGGCATTTAATTATGAGACAGGTCAGCGTTTACACCTCAAAACAGCTCCGCACAGGTGCTCACCTTTCATTTCATTACTTGTGAGTTCATGTTCTTGGACTGGGTTGAAATAACACTGCACAATATAAGCCATTTGGTGAATGCTTTTTATAAAAAACAATTACAATAGCTGGTTGTCGTGGGGATCAAACCCATAGCACTGGCAGTGTTAGTGCCAGGTCCAAGCTATTGCACTATACAGGATTCTTATTTATAGACACAATAAAGGGTGATACACCATGATTCACATCAATGAATGATGTGGTTAATGTTACCTAATTACAGTTGGTTACTTCACTAGCAGAGCTATGAACAGAATGAAAATACTTATGTGAAGTTTATTACAACAAGAGGTGGTGTGTCACAGCAAAGCCAGTCATAACTCATAGTAATGAGTGTTCCCTTGAGCTGTGTGTTTCTAAAATCTCCCTCCTTCAGATTCCCGTTGGGCAGGAGCCAGAGCATGTCAATACAAATATATCCTGCCTCCAACTGGAAATACACTCATCTGTTCTGGGCACTGGTGCCTTGACGATGGGTAGTTGAGTCTCAGTTTCTGCCCACACTTGTCTTGTCCTTGGTAAAACCCTCCATGACGACGAGTTACATTATTCCATTGCCCACAGTAATGGTGCGGTGCGCTGCAGCAGCATGCGAGGGGGTCGCTCTGTAATCTGGGAGTACCATCTGTGGCTGTCAGCTGAAGCTGCCACTTAGTGGGCCTAACACAATCACCACGTTAACACTTGCCAACAATTGGAGCTTAAACAACCCCCTCCAAACATTAGATGTGACATGCCAAAAAAACTCACAGAATGGGGAAAATGTCTGCAAAGAGTTGATTCAAGCTTTCCTAGATCAACTCATTTTATAGGCAGACAATATAATTAGGATTATGTGATACTAAATGAGCATCACACACAGACTGATTTGTGTTCAATATATTGTGTGCAGGGAACAGTGGGCATAGGCTCTGCATCACCATGGCCAAAAAACAAGAGTCTCAGACGATAATGATACTTTTGAATTACAGTAAACCTATCATACGCGTTAAATGAAAAATAGGTTTTATGTGTTTGAAAATCGAGTGTCACTGCAGTGATTCCCAGACTCCCGGCTTTTATTTGGTTTATATCCCTCCTCTGTGGAAATTGCTCCAATACATTCTTTAATTTGAGCTGATTTTCATAAGGCATCTATTGACTATGGGAGCAATAAGCATACACTAGGTGGAGCCAAACTCAATTACTTGAGGTCACCCTGCGTACCAATCTGCATCTAGAGCTGTTATGGATATTAAGGGGAGAATCACTCCAAGTAGTAAATACTTTCAAAAATGAATGTCACTGAGAATAAGTATAATGAAGATGAATACATTTCATCAGATTTTAAAATTGTATTTATTTTATTGAGATGCCAGTCAGGTTGCCATCTCAAGTCTCAATCAGTTGCAGCCTGAATGTAAATGTAGAAAAAGTCTTGTCCAGCTTGCAGAATGAAACGTGAGTCAAAGCAGAGGTTGTTGAAGAGTGAGGGGGGCAGATTTGGGATATGGAGCAGGTGTGATAGGTGTCTGGAAGCAGAGAGGAGTGTCTTCAGCACCGATATGGTCTGTTGGAGGTTGAATGTTGAAGGAATTGGTGCAGTGATTCCCAGACTCCTGGGTTTTGTTTGGATTAAATCTCCTCTCTGTGGAAATGGCTCCAACACTGATTTGACTTGATTTAATTTAGTGATGTAATGGCTGTAGGAGCAATGAATATGCACCAGGTGGAGCCAAACTCCTGTAATTAAGAAGGATGTGGCCGCCCTGTCTACAAATCTGAGTCTAGAGCTACCGTTTTTACAACCTCAGCTGTTCATAACAGCATGTGAAAAATAACTACAAACTAAAGATGGAGGGTACAATGAGTTTATTTCACATATGATTTATTTAAGTGGAAGAACACCTGCACCATCTTGTCCCAAAGAAATATAAGTGGAATACCATTTCATTTAAGAATTCATAAATTATTCTTATTGTGCTCCATTGGCAATGAAAAGTTTATAGTTTTATATCCAAATGAGCTTTTCATTCTACAAGTGCTGCAAGTTACCAAGCAGGAATTATGCCAGAAAATCATTCTATTAACAGTTGTCATTTCCATCTTTTCCATCTAGAAGTAGGAAATGTTTAACAATACAGACCGTATTTCACTGAACAATCACTATACTTTTATCAGAGCACTTTTTTATGAAGTAAAACAGATTAGTCAAGATATTTCGACAACATAAAAAAACAAGAAACAAGTCTCACTAACTTATGAGAGGCATAGTTATTCAATCTCTCTCTCTCTGTGCCTCACTCTTTCACAGTATGTGGCTTTTTCCCTTTATTCTTTTTTTTTTAAAATATTAAAGAAATGTGTTGTAGGAACATTGTTACAATATAAACTGACAAATGCAGCCATAGTAATGTAAGGCAAATTTAATGGCACATTAATGAATTAATATAGTTTGAGTTCACGACATACAGTGGAGAATTAATTAGTATCAAAATATTTCAAAATATCATATCAGAAAAAACAGTGGCAAATACCTTACTCAAAAAGTATTAAATAGCAGACAGAAAAGACAAAGACATGTCATGCTAAAAGACAGACATGTCACACTTGTAGGTATTTAGTGGTGGTATCATTTCATCTTATTAAATGTGAAAAATCACAATAAAATATTTACTTTTTTTATTTACTCTTCATTCAAACATGCAGTCAAGAGTAATGGAAGAGCAATTGTGTCAAGCTTTAAATACAGATTCAATACATTAGAATGTGCCCTTTAACCACAGTATTTCAGTAGCTGAAAGCAACGGAGCATGACCTGCCACTCCTACAGTGACAGAGGGCAGTGACTCAAAACCAAAAGTCTGAGCCTAAGACTCTCAAAATGATTCTTTCATATAAGGCCATACAGTAGGTATAATATCGAATGACTGTGTGGTTAGTAACTAAAATACTGAGGGATACAAGACATTCACTCTTAATCTGGAAGAGTATTTGAGAAGAGGCAAATCTTGTGCTGATTTCATGAAAGACAGAAACAGACTGATGAAAAGCTGGCATTGCCATCATTCTTCCTCTCCTAAGAAGAGACACCAATTTGGCACAGGAACAAACTCTGAAAGCAGCATATGGGAAAATATGTTTTGAAGACAAAAAATCCCAGCATTGGGGAACAGAGCTATACAGCGATGTATGTTAAATTCTCTGAAGCCATCTTAATGTTCCTGCTCAGAGTGATTTCTTGTTCTCTTGATACTTAGGAAGGACTATGCCCGAGTCCTGCAGGACCATGAGCAACACGTCCACATATAAATAAAACAGCACGCAGTGCCTGCTTGGCCTTAGTGTAAGACTCTCTAAATGGTCATCTGGCCCCGGTGCGCTTGACAACAATAGTGCCCGCCACCATGTCATACACAGTCCTGTTGTGCTGGAAAAACAGCAGTGTGATGAAAGCCGGGAAGAAGAAGGCAATGGAAAAGTTCTTGTTCAAGGCTCGGACAGTTGATCTGTAGAGGTAGACAGAAATAGTAGCTGCGTCAAAAGAGGCAAGACTAGCAGACAGTAAAACTTTATATTTAAAAATGTGGAAAGATGACCTTTAAAACAAAGTACTCACGCAGAGAGAGAGACATTAGTTGCTGGCACTACAAGCACTCTGTTAGGCTGAACCAGGACCGATGAGTCACATGTAACGACTCTGAGTCCGATGAGAAACTTCCCTGGAGTGGCTCCTCCCGCTCCCCAAATACACACAATCTATATGGAGGGAGGCACAGGACAAGAAAACAAGGAGTTATCATTTAACTGCCTGGGAACGTTTCCAGAACTCACAAAGAGAAGCAACTGAGGATCAGACCACACTTTACTCGCACTACTTATCCAAATTTGGAAAAGCAGGCATGCTGTGTACTTATGTATGAGATCTCACCTCATAAAAACACACCAGTATCCGGTAAACAAGGGCAACAAGCATCATTTTCTGTAGCTCCTCCATCGATGTGTCCTCGTCTATTTCCTCCACGATGAAATGCATGGCAAACTTGGAAATGTCCCTGAAAAGCAAAAGGTAAAACATTTGGATGAGCTCATCAGATGTAGAGTTGGTTTTGTTCATGTAAATGCTTGAATAAGACGCAGGCCTACTGCTACCATCACAAATAGAAAATAGACTCACTTCATTCCACTCAGGTGCATAATACTGATGATTATGGTTGCCTTAATGAAAAACAATATGAAGAAATCCACCATTTCAGCTAGGAGTCTTTGGAGAGGTGAAGGAATACTGTACTCTCGCCCTGGGGTGGGGTGCAGAAGGGCAGAATTAACCAGACAGATAACCGCTGCTCTGCCAAAACAGAAGATATGAAGGTGATCATTTCTAACTGTAGGCCTACATGCCGGGTGGGTTTACCTGGCCTCTGTGCGTTTCCATTCTCCTGAGGCTGCTGTTGTGTGTGCGTGTGCCCGGCAGCAGGCACGGTGCCGCCGCCGGCAGCCTCACCTGCCTGGCTGCCCGCACCGGGGGCGACAGGTGGGTACGGCGACAGCGGCAGACCAAACGGATTGTTGTACCAGTTCTGGGCGTCGAAACTGGCGAAATCGAGCGGTGCCGTCGACGTCCCGTTAGCAGACTGCGGTAAATAATACGGGTTAGAGACAGCAGATACTGCAAGCCAGCTATGCCAGTTGACATACCCAGTGTAGTACTGCCACATCCACGCCTGCAGCTTTTCGCAGTATTCCGCGGTGATGCGTTTTTCACCGACACCCTTCTCTTCTTCTGTGGTGTCTGGACTGTCTGATGATTGGATAACGTTGTCCGTTAGTGGCGTGACTTTAGCACCAGCAGGCATATTTTCCTGATCGACTTCCATCATGTTTGTGTTTTCATCGTCAGCCATGTTTGCTGATGGCGTCACGTCACGTACGGCGTCACCCCGGATTGTTTCATTTGCGGGCACAGAAGATAAAGTGTTTGAGACAACCATATAACGTATGAACAAAATAGGTATTTTCTTATTGATTATTCAATGGTTGTTCGGTAGAGATAGCAAATATTCTCACAAAAACTAATTTATCAATTTGGAGACAAAACCCGACCCCCTTCATCATGATACACGGTGGTACAGGCCAAACTTTTCCTGCTATTTCAACAATCAACCACTAGGAGGAAGCGTTGCTGCAAGA
Organism: Centroberyx affinis; assembly: GCF_046629955.1. Taxonomy (NCBI): domain Eukaryota; kingdom Metazoa; phylum Chordata; class Actinopteri; order Beryciformes; family Berycidae; genus Centroberyx; species Centroberyx affinis. The sequence goes on along the minus strand of NW_027281543.1, from coordinate 5,664 downwards.
TCGAGACTGCAGTGAGGCTGATGTTGGGGACCTCAAGTTCACATTTTGTAATAATTCAAACGCAATTGTACATGTAAAGCCTTAAAAACGATTTTTTTGTTTTCTAATGTCACTTTTGGGCCTCTTTGACTGAATGAGGCACTAGCTGCAACTAGATCACTAACCTGTTTTTCCCATAATGTTCCAAGTATTTTTGTACGGTATAGGCTGTGTGCACGATGTTGTCCTTTGTTGACTCTAGAACAAAGCAGCTTTAAAGTACTTCTTAAACAGCAATGTCTAAGAACTTACCAGCCCATGGTATGATTGTGCCTCAAAGGAGGGAGGGAGGGAGGGAGGGGTTAGGGTTGGGGGGGCGAGGGGGGTAAAACCTTTTCAAAGGACTCCTGCTTCTTAATGCCTGCACCCCACAAACTACCCCAAGTAAGCTTAATCCTAAACAATAGGGTATTCAAGTATAACAATGAGTTCAGAAGCAGCAAAAACCTCTAATATCGGTTACTGTATGTTTGTACATAACCTAATAGCCTTTTGAGAAGATTTTCAAATTTCATCACCAAGTATGAAAACCACCACAACTGTGCAGTTAATGCATTTGTGCAAGATTGCAAATATACTAGAAGAAAATGCATAGAGCTATTTTCACATTTCAGTACTGTACGCACAATACCTAAAACCTATTTTTGTGAAATAGCTGTTGGGGGTGTGTGAATGTGCATGTGCACGCGCCATGGTCTTATATAATGTGGCACTCAAGAAAACGAACCAGCTTTTCATTAGTCAGAACTCATTGTTGCCTGACCACCACCCGGGGTCACAATCATTCACTAAAGCCTGGAAATCTTTTGGAGAATTCGGGCCTCAACCTACTGCCCCAAAGAACCCTAATTAAAACAAATTATGTGCACTTGCATGAACTCCAAGTCTGTGCATCCAAGACAAGAGGCCTGGCACAAATGAGAGGTCACTGCCCTAACCCCAAGCAGGGATTTGGCCTTCCCACCTCCCATTCACTCACATCTTTGTCATACAAGGCTACTCTCATACGGGACATGTTGCTTTCCTGTGTCGAACAAAAGGCTTTTCTAAACCCCCCTGTCTGTTTCCAATAGCTCGGAGATTATAAGCATGACTTTGAACTGCTCAGTGGCTGCAAGGATTGCCTGCCGTAATATGTAGTAAAAATGTTTGCTTATAACGCAATTACCACAGCTGATATTTGAAAATACTACCAGCTGGCAACTAGCCATGGTATACAAAATCATGTCACAGCTACTCTAATATGGCTATAAAGTAAATACTAATCCGGAGGTATTAGGGTTTTTTCTCATTTCCATTCAGCGGTAGACTGCTGAGGATTTAGTGATCACATGTTTGGTGTGCTGAGGAGGACAGAAGGGGATGTCAGGTCAGCGTTTTCATTTGCTATAGACAGGAAAGGTCTTGTCAATTCCTAGTGACCTACGACCCGATTGGACAGATTAGTCTGGCTTCCAATATTCGTTTTGGCAAGTCTAGACTGCTACATAAATGCATACAAACTCTGCTTGTTGTCTTGCTTTAAAAGGAAGTTGAAAGCTAAGCTGAAGTTGAATAGTCAACCTCCAACAATAGTTGACCCCGTCAGGTGAATTCACTACCAGCACTTTAACACCCTCCTCCCCCAAAACTAAATGTGCAAAGACTAAATGACCTATTGAAAAGTTGACTAACAGTGGGGGGGGGGGGGGGGGATGACTGACATTACTATGAGTAAATGGCAAAAGCAAATACTAGCACCGTTCATAAACCCACACAAGAATATGCACACCAATGAAAAAAAACAATCTTTCCCTTGTGATTTCCCTTGTGTGTTGTCATTCAATTACTCAGCAAACAAGTGTGACAGAACATCTGACTTTATTGAAATGTTTGTTCATTACCGCTACACAAAATGCAGTGACAAATATCCAGGTTCAACAACTTTGATGATGGTGAACAGACAAACAGGAATTATGCCTCCTTCTCATAGGTCCTCACAGCAACAACGTCATCCATGACACATTTCTGCAGAGACAATGGTGAACGTTAGAAGTGTATTCTGAATCAGTGCATGCATATTTGATCTCATTCTATAGAGAATGATGATGAAAATCACTTAATCATGTTTAAGATGCACCAAAATCAAATCCATTTAGGTTACTTAGGAATGCATAATAAAATGTTAATATTTTACCATCAATACACACGCAATTGAAAACATTAGACGCAAAACTAAAGATGCTAAACCACTGCAAGTATGAACAGGTGCTTGAGTTTGTTGACTCACCGCTATCAGTTTCCCATCTTGAATCTCGCGCTCCAGTGTCGTGGTCTTTCCATCCCACGTTTGTTTTTGCACAAGCTTCCCATTCTCAACGGTAATGATGGTCTGAAAATTATGTTGGCTGTCAGAGGCACGTACATGCGATTATGGACTGGGGCACGTGTGGCTTTAAAAACAATAGATAACCCACCTTGGTCTTCCTGTCATCTGCAGTCGTCTCGTCGAACTCCTCGTTCAGTTTGAACTGGATCTCTGTGGTTTTGAAAGTGCTCTGAGACTTCATGGAAACCACACCAGCATCATCCACGCTGAACAGCAAGTTAGGCTTTGCCATGTTTCCCATTTGCCGAGTGGCGAAGCCCACACCTTCAACACAACGAGGGTAAATTAGGACACTTTGCTCTGGGTGCTTCCAGTTTATGTGATGCAGCAATTGCTGGAACAAGTGTAACTCTTACTATTTAACAGCTCGAGTAAAACGGCTTGCCACGACAGCTAGACTTGCAAGCCATTACTTACAACTACAATGATTCAATTAGTATAAAATGTGTTCTCACCAATTGCCTTCATGTATTCATCGAAGTTGTCACTGGCAGTCATCTTCCAGGTTCCAACAAATTGCTCAACCATGGTGAAGCTGAAGTGCAACTCGCAACACAAGCCACAAGGTGTTTTAGGATTTCACGTTTCGGTGATAAAGCGCGAAAAGCGGATAGAGAAGGAAATTTTCATTATTTGAAGCCTGGCCAAGCACGTGCTTTATTCATTCCTACCAATCAACAGCTGTCGCCCGAGTTTCCATGGAAATGGGGGATCAGGGGCGTGGTCTTAGATCAGATTTCGTTTGGTAGGAATTAAATGTCTGGTGAACTTGGGCCTGCTCAGTTTCCTAATGCTGTGGTTTACACTAGCTGTAAATGGGAAGCTGTGGTTGTGTAGGTCACAAAGTGTCATAATGTCACCTGATGTCTGTGGCCCAATACCATCTCTGCAGATAAATATATCAATAGACTGCAGAAAATAATGGTGAAAGCAGACATGGATAAGTGAAAGATTTTTTTTGCATTTACATGCTCATACCTTATGCCAGCTATCACCAAACAGCATCACTCCAGCCTTGAGTGAATGGAGATAAAGGTTTCAACCAAGAGATGGCGCCTGTGAACAACGAATGAACAAGTGGCTGCTTGTGGTTTCTATTCAACACAGTTTCAGCAAACTTTGCATAGTAAATTTAATTTTTGAAATAGATTGGTACTCAATTGTTTTAAAAAATCTAAAATAAGCTGCTATGCAAATGTTCATGCAGCCATAAAAATTGTATGGCTGTCCAGTGGGAGAAGGCAATAAGATACATCAGTGGATTTGTCTCTAAATGGTAGACTGTCATGTACTGCCACCCAGTGGTTTCAGTAACACACTACAAAGGGCCTTGTATGTGCCCTTTTTAAAAGAAAAACAACCCAAATGGTAAATGTGCCCAAAGGCATGTGTTTTAAAACTGCGTAAAAACCAAAACCCAACAAAGAGAAAGAAATGGATCTGGTTTCTGATATGTTCTCTTTCTAATGTTTAGAGAGCTAAGTCAGGTGCTCTCTCAGTCTGAGTGTGTCAACTGTACATGGGGTCAAAGGATACAGACTCCACTCGTATAATAGATGTAGGTGTGTGTGGGGGGGGCTATGCAGTGATATTCTCTTATTTATCAAACAACAAAATTTATATAAGACATTAGTTGATTTGGGTTGACTGTTCTGTTTGTGCAAGGGGATGAAAATGGAAAAGAGAGTCTAGTGAGTCTACAGACAGAGCTGTTTGAAGTCAGATTTAGATCAGACGAGTACCTTGTGACATAGTTTTCCCAGTGGAATGAAATGGGACATCTATCATTTGTATTTGACTCTCAATATCACTGACAACTGGTTACATCCTCCCCTAGTGCTTCCTACTGTGCAATAGTGTCAGATTTAGTACTGTGAAAAAGTCAGTCAGAAGTTATTTGTGAGCAAAATGGTGCTTTATAGAATCATTAGCAGAGCCACTTGAACCTCTAAATGGCTCCTCACTGCTTGTTGGTTATGAAACAGTTCCACATAGAACTAATATGTATTTGCTATGATTTTGGTTCCTTAGTGATGATTAAATCCGGCAAACAAAAGCAAGTAGTATGGTATGATGGTGAAATTGTAAAAGTATCTGCAACAAGAACCAAGTTGGCCAGTGATGGCTCATTTTGTAAATGCTCTTAAACTCACACTGTTGATTCTCTGCCATACTGTAGCAGAGGAGTGATTTCAGTGAATAGGACAATCTCATTATGAGAGCATGTGATTTGTGTTGTGAAAGATTATCAAAAGGAATAAAGAATCATTTGGTTTTGAGACTTGCCGTGCAGCACCATGTGAGGATCATTAAAAAAAAAACAAAAAAAAAACAGTTGAAATAGAAGTAGGAGAACTCTTTTGATTATGTAATGAGGAGACAAATCATGGAGCTGCTGACAGTGAATGGGAGACTGAGTGCCGGGACACTTCACAAGGCGATTTTACAGATTTGGGCAGATTTTGTGGTTCACAGTAACCCTGTTCACAGCACAATAAAAGAAAGCTCATACAGATGAAAAAGCAAAAGCAAACATTTAATCAGTCTACTAAGTCAGTCTCCAGTTCAGTGTCAGTTTGGCTCCTGGTTCTGGATGCCATTATAATTTTAAAGCCTTGGTCCTGTGGTTTCTAGCTTTATGGGGAGAGATGTTTATATTCACAAATATTAATTTAAGTGTAAGAGTGTAGGGATAACAAATGTGACATCTCTTTGAAGCTTTATTCAGCCTTTTATCACCATTTCTCTTCTTTCCACAGTGTATACCCACAGATGTGCGTTTGATGTATTATGCAACACTAGTTATCAATATGAAACCCAAGACTTCCTTTCCTCATGAAAGAAACTGGAATCAAGGTTAACGAGTGCGTGCCACATACAAAGACCTTGATAAGGCTGTATATCAAGTCACACTGCTGCTAATATTTCATTTCATGGTCCAAATGCATTAATCTTTCATTAACTTCGGTTACAGCCAATACGCGTGTGATACTCCAGGCGGTTGGGCTGCGGTATATCATGGCATGTTGTTTACCAATCTAATAAGCCGATTAATTGTTGTTCTCTCACCCGGGGTTTTTCCGGGGACATACAGGTGCCATCCAGCAAGTGCAGGGCCCATCTAATGAACATGAACTCTCACTGGCAGCCACAGAGAAGGCCTTTCTTCCTGGTTTTCATCAACACTTCAGCCCCCATTGATGGGGGAACAGTGGCCAGGGACAAAAGCTGTATATACTGTACAAACACAGCTCCGA